>NW_007233276.1:0-13271 GCF_000164805.1 Carlito syrichta | reverse complement strand
TCCTCACCAATATTTGCTATTTTTCATCTTTTTAAAAATAGCCACTTTGACTGAGGTGACAGAATATCTTATGGTGGTTTTGATTTACATTTCTCTGACCATTAGGGATGTTGAACATTTTTTCACATACCTATTGGTTACTTGTATGTCTTCTTCTGATGCATGTCTATTCATGTCCTTTGCCCATTGATCATGAGATTATTTTCCCTATTGCATTGTTTGAGTTCCTTGTATATTATGGGTATTTGGTCCTTGTAGAATGAATCATTCAATAGTTTGTCTTTTTACTCTGTTAACTGTTTCCTTTGCTGTGCAGAAGCTTTTTGACTTAATATAGTTCCATTTGTCTATTTTGTTCTTGTTGACTATGCTTTTGAAATCTTAGTCATAAATTATTTACCTAAATCAATGTCCAGGAGAGATGCTCCTAAGTTTTCTTTAGTGTCTTTACAGTTTCAAATTTTATGTGTAAATCTTTAAACTATTTTGAGTTGATAGTGACAGTTAGGAATTAAGTTTCACTATTTTTCATGTGCTCATCTGTTTTCTCAGCACTGTTTATTGAAGTGGATGTTCTTTCTTCAGTGTAAATTGTCATAGTCTTTGTCAAAGATCAGTTGGTTATAAATATATGACTTTATTTCTGGGTTCTCTACTATGTTCTATAGGTCTATGTGTCTATGTTATACCAATACCATTCTGTTTTGGTTACTATAGTTTAGTATGACATTTTAAAGTCAGGTAATGTGATGCTTTCAACTTTGTTCTTTTTACTCAGAATTGCTTTGGCTCTTTGGATTTTTTTGGGTGTATATGGTTCCATATGAATTTTAAGATTGCTTTTCTTAATTCTGTGAAGAATGACATTGGAATTTTGATATAGTGTAGAATCTGTAGATTACTTGGGGAAATATGGTCATTTTAGTTTGTTCCCATCCCTGAGCAAGGATATTCCTCCATTTGTTTGTGGTATCTTCCATTCTCTTTTGTCAGTGTTCTAGAATTTTTCATGAGGAGAACCCTCACCGCCTTAGATTTATTTCTCAGTATTTTTTGTAGCTATTGTAAATGGATTTGCTTTTTGAATTTTTTCCTCAAGGGGATTATTATTCTTGTCTTGCCCCAGACATTAGAGGAAAGACTTTCAAATTTTCCCCATTCAGTAAGATGTTGGTCTGTAGTATATGGGTTTTATTATTTTTAGGCATATTCCTTCTATACCTAGTTTACTGAGAGTTTTTATTATCAAGGAATGTTGAATTTTATTCAAAGCTTTTTCTGCACCTTTTGAGATAATCATATGATGTTTGTCCTTCATTCTGTCAATGTGATGCATCACATTATTGATTTGTGTGTGTTGAACTATCCTTGCATTCCTGCTACAAATTCCACTTGATGGTGGTGCATCATCTGTTTGATGTGCTGGTGGATATAATTTGTAACATTTTGTTGAGAATATTTGTATCTCTGTTTATCATACTGCCTATAGTTTTCTTTGTTGTTATTATAGTTTCCTTGTTTTGTACCAGGTTTACAATTGTTTTTTAAAATAATTTTTTATGTTCATATTAACAATCTATATGTTTACCTTTTATTACTGGATTTCACTTTTATTACTTGAACATATTTTTAATACCTGGCATAAATAATCCCTAAACCAAATTTTGAGTTTACTTGTAATCAATTTGCATAAGCTAATTTTTTTCTGTGTATGGGTTGATGTTTATTTTATTTTTATTATAAAGATGTGGGATACAATCAGGGTTAGGTATACAAATGTTGATTATGCAGGTACCCTTTTTGATGAGGTATGCCCCACCCTCCCCTAGCAGTTTCCCTCAACTACCAATCCCACCCCTTCTCCCCTGGCAGTTTCTCACTACTGCCAATCCTTTTCTTATACTATTATAATTGTTCAAGGGTTTGCTTATGAGTGAGAACATATGGTACTCTCTTCTTTGTTTCTGTGATAGATCGCTGCATATGGTTGATTCCAAATCCATCCAAGTTGCTGTGAAGCTCACATGTTTTTCTTTATGACTGCATATTATTCCATTGTGTTAATGTACCACATTAAAAAAAAATCCAGTTCGGCATCAATGGGCAGCATGGTTGGTTCCATGTTTTGCTATTGTGAGTAAAGCTGGAACAAACATACATCTGCAGGTATCTTTTTTGTAGAATGATTTGAGTTCCTCCAGGTATATTCCCAATAGGGGAATTGCTGGGTCATCTGGAAGGTCAATTTATGGTTCTTTCAGAAATTGCCACTCTGTCTTCCAGAGAAGTTGCACTAGTTTGCATTCCCACCAGCAGTGTAGCAGCGTTCTTTTTCCTCCACATCCTCACCAGCATCTGTTGTTGTTTGTTTTATGAATGATGGCCATTCTTACTGGGGTTAGGTGGTATCTCAATGTGGTTTTGATTTGCATTTCTCTGCTAATGAGTGAAGTTGAGCACTTTTTAAAGTTATTAAATATGTTGAATATGGTACAGGAAAAACAGTAGCTCAATATGCTACATGACTGAAAGAATGTGTTAAATATAAGGCCAAGCAATTTGTTGTCAAATCAGAGGCATATGAGAGTAAATCTGATGTTGAATTATTGAAAAATTCATACGATGACTAAATAGCATTTATCTTTTTGGATGCTAAGCTTGGCATTAATGTAATGAACAAAATCTCAATTGCCACCTCCTCTATGCTTGCATAAAGAGTCGGTTTATCAAGACCATCCACATATTCTAATTAATTATTATAAATTCTTTGGATTTCTTCCTATATTTCTTTCTTTCTTCTCATGGTAGAGGAAGAGAGCATGTGTGCTTTCCTTTAATATTTTAGGACTTAAATGGCTTCTCTAAAAAGGAAAAATGATTGTGGTCTTCTCCAACAATTATAATTTATTATCCAAGTTTCATCCTAAAGCGTCTAGGGAATCAATTATTAATCTTCACTCTGTAAGCATTTACAGACTATGTCTTATGTGGAAGTTGCTATGTGGGAACCTAACTCTGTCTATCAGCCACGTAGTAATTTTTTTCTGTGTTTAGAAGTTCATCTAAATCTGGCTCACCCAATGCATCTGAATCTCTTTCACTTGGACATCAACTGGAATATTTTCTCCCTTTTTTACATTATCAGCCAGTAATTTTTTGAAGCAATAGGCCAGGACAGGCCTTCTTGTCACTAAATGAGTCATCAATAATTAATTACTGAATAGGGGGAAAATTAGTAAATGAAAAGTGAGAAAAATGCATCACCTACATACACATGGTTTTGCTAAACTAAATGAAAAAGCAGTTGATAGCTGTAACTCTGATAATTTGTCTTATTTAGAGCAAAACTTTCATATGGTAATGTCAAGGAATAATGGATAGTTTAATGTTTATTTGTTGTTTCTTTCAGATTTTGGACATCAAAACAATGAAGGTCAATCAGACAATCCTTAAAGAATTTATTCTCATTGTCTTTTCTGTTTACCCCCATATACAGACATTCCTCTTTGTTGTCTTCTTTTGCCTCTACCTTCTCACTCTTGCAGGTAATCTGGCCATCATGGGCCTAACTTGGGTGGACAGGTTTCTTCACACCCCTATGTACCTCTTCCTTAGTGCGCTCTCCTTCTCTGAGACCTGCTACACATTGGCTATCATACCCAAGATGCTAGAAGATCTACTGGCCAAGAACAGAAGCATCTCAATCACAAGTTGTGCCTTACAGATGTGTTTCTTCTTGGGACTTGGTGACACAAACTGCATCATCCTCACTTTGATGAGGTATGACTGCTTTCTCACCATTCTGTAGCCCTCTATGATATCCACTGCTTATGACCAACATTGTATGTGGACTTGTGGCCTCTGCTTGGGCTGCAGGCTTTTTTATCTCTCTGATAGAAATGGCACTGATATTCAGGGGCTCTTTCTGCAGTCCCAACCTTGTCAACCGCATATTTCTTCTGTCATATGTGGGCTGTTGTTAGGCTGTCCTGTATACACAGTGACCTCACAGAATTCATTGTAACAGTGATTTCAGTATCAGGCTTGCTGGGTACCTTCCTGTTCAACACCTTAACTTATGTTTTTATTCTTTCTACTGTCCTCAGGATCCCTTCAGCTGAGGGCAAGCAGAAGTCATTCTCCACCTGTGCCTCCCACCTCACAGTGGTCATTATTCACTTTAGTTTTGCATCTATTGTTTATCTGAAGCCAGAAGCCTCAGGGGGAGATGACACACTCATAGCAGTCCCTTATACTGTCATTACCCCTTTCCTCAGCCCCATGATATTCAACCTCAGGAATAAGGACATGAAGAATGCTTTTAGAAAGGTGATTGGAAAGAGAATTGCCTTGAAAAAATAATCTTGAGTTATTGTTGTTGATTTGAAGCATGGCTCAATGCCCCCAGAATTCAATGAGACATTTATTGTGTTATCTCCAAAGAAGTCTATGCCATTTGCTTCTTTCCAAAGACTAAGATATGGGGAGCAAATGACTGAGACTAGAATCTAAGCCATCACAAATATTTACTTAGCTTGTTGAGGAAGTTGTTCAGTCCTTCTACTTTTCAATATCAGAGGAAGAATGCTCCTGCAGACATAGAATTCTGCTAATTCTGGTGTCCTGCATCATTCATGAAGTGGGAAAAGGAGGAATGTGGAAGGAAAAGACAACAAATATTACCACTGTACTGAGAGATAGTTTGACATCTAAAAAGGTAAAGGTTGAGGATTTTTTCTAGGCAATATTGTGAAACACTGGGTTGTACCTTCCAGGAAATAAACCCTTTCTGATAAGATATACCATGTTAAAACCACCAACTGTCTATTTGTGTATATCTTAGCACACATGCCTGCATACACATATTTGTTAAGTGCTCATGCCATACTGATTACTAAATTTTTTTTGTTGAGTTGGAGTCTCACTCTGTCACCCAGACTGGAGTGCAGTGGCTTCCTGGCCACCGCAGCCTTGAGCTAATGGGCTCCAGTGATCCTTCTGCCTTAGCCTTCTGAGTATCCGGAATTACAGGCATGCGCTACCATGCCTGGCTGATTTTTTGATTTATTGTAGAGATGAAGTCTCGCTGCCCAGGTGGGTCTCGAACCCGCAGGCTCAGGCAATCCGCTCACCTCAACCTCCCAAAAGTGCGGGATTACAGGCTGGGCCACCAAGGCCAGCTCTAAATATTTTTAATAACACCTTGCTCATGACCTTCCAATGACTCTGAAATACTAATTTTTGAGTATGTAAGATATCTTGCAACATTGCTTCACATGAGTAAATAAGACATTAGAGAATACATATTCTGTGACTGGAGTAACTATGGATGTGAGAAATGTGCCCCATTTTCTTGAAGCTGAAGACATTCAAAAGCAACTGTTAAAGAACTAGGTCATAATATTGGAATGTTTGATGAAGAAAAGTGTTTGAGATAATTGTGGCAAGGCATACAATTTGTAAAGGAGGAAACGAGATGAACACAACATCAGTTCTTTATATCACCAGGAAAAAATTAGAAACACTTTGGAGTTTATACTACAGGTTAGTGAGTGTTCACAATGAAAATGCACACTTTAAGCCTAGGAAACTTGCTGAATCCTTTTCTCAGTTCTGTTTTAAATCAACTCTGTGACTTCAAATACAAATATGAAATTTGTGCTGGGACTTGGTGTATATAAAATTTATATTAAAAGTATTGCAATAAGTTCGACTTCTATTATTTCTTCTTTTCTTAAATCAGGATTTATTAAGAGGACAGAAAAGCTCCCACAGTGGGAGCAGACTTGGAGGAGTTGCCTGAATTCTATTTCTGAAACTGTTGTGAAAATGAATGAAGTAACAGATACAAATTATTATGCACATTAACTGATTAAGTTTACTACTTATCATATCTTTCTCTGTTTACTTGGGATAATTTCCATGACACATATGCAGACAAAATCTCTGCTATCTTCAACCTGTGATCATTGTTTCAGTGACAGGAGTGCTTCTTTTACTTTGGATCCACTCTTGACAATGGGTGATTCAATTTCAGGAAACTAAAAATCTCAGAAATAAACAGTTTACTACCTCATGGTGTGTGCAGAGGATGTTATGTTAAGTCTAGACACAAGTTCCTGAATCAACTTAGATCAACTAACCTGTTTTGCCTGATATATTGACTGACTGGAATTGCCATTTGCTAGAAATAAGTAAATAAATGAAAGTTAAAAATACCCAAGACTCATGCACATATGGGCACTTGCTTTATGACAATTATAGCTTTACAGAGCAGTGAAGAAATGACAGACCTTCAATAACTGGTGCTAGGAAATAGCATATCCATATGGGAAAAAACAAAATATGAGGAAAAAAATTGATTTCTTAACATCAAAGACTAAGTTTGAAAAACAAAACAATAAAAGTTTCAAAAGTAATATAAGATGTCTTCATGAATTTGGTACAGGAATATTTAAACTATACATAAAAATTTTAACTAAAGCTGAAAAGATTAATTAAATCAAAATTGAGAAAGTGTATTCATCAAGTCATTACTTAGGTAGAGGATAGGAAAACTAAATAATAAAACTATGACGATATTTCAGAGAGCAATAAGTATAAAATTAAGGGTAGTAATGACTTTGAAATCGGCACAGAGAGGGACAGACTAAGCAGCTTCTGGATGACCAAGTTATTTTTCTTGATCTAGGTAATTATTACAAGAGTTTTGCCTTACAAAAAATTCACTAAGATATGTATTTGCTTTAATGATGTTATTTATGTTTTATTTTATAGGGATTAAAAAAAACAATCCACAGAAAGAGAAAAAATCTATAGCATACAAATGGCAAAAACTCTCATTTTGCATATTCAATCATGCATCACTTAACAATGAGGATACACTCTGAGAAATAAGCCATTAGGTAATTTTGTCATTGCACAAACATCACCAAATTTACTTACACAAATATACTACACACCTAGGCTATATTGTATAACCTGCGTGGCTTCTAGGGCACAAGCCTGAACATTATGCTACCACACAGAAGACTGTAGGCAATTATAGCACAATGGTAGGTATTTGTGTGTTTAAACATATCTAAATATAGAAAAGGTACAGCAAAAAATTAGTATTGTAATCTTATGGGACCACTATTGTATATGTAGCCTGTCATTGACCAGAACATTATTATACAGTATTTGACTGTAAAAATTATTCTTAAAATAAACAAAAGTCCACACAAATAAATCAATAAAAAGACAATAACAAAATTGTTTGAGAGATGTGAATAGATCCTTTATAAAAGAGAATATCCAAATGTTCAATAACTATCTGAAAAGGCACTTTATCTCATTAGTAAGCATGAAGATAAACATAAAAACCCAATGAAGTACCATCACATGCCCATTTGAATGGTTAAAATTAAAATTCTCCATTAAAAAGTGTCAATAAAAGTGCAGATCAACAAGAATTATGTATTCACCCTTGTAAGAGTGTATATTTGCTTAGTCATTTTAGAAAACAGTTTGGTATTATAGATTTAACTTGGATGACTCCTACCCAGTACTATGTTTTTCTACTCTTAGGTGTGTGCCCTCAAGAATTGTGTACAGTTGTATGCCATAAGAAATGTATAGTCTGTTCATAAAGCAATATTTGAAAAATGGCAAAAGCTAAAAATTACTTAAATAATCACCAATAGTGGAGTAGACAGAAAAATTATGGTATATTCAGGTATGTATCAACATATAGGAATATAGGTGAATTAACTATAGCTACATACTTCAGCATACATGTGACATTCTTTTCTCCTGTTTATATCATGTTTTCTTCAATAATCTAAGATATACATTATAATTCAAAGACTTTGACCCAGTTTTTTTTCTGTTGCCGATGGAAGAGCATATTTTGTGGGTGTGTGTGCATTATCATTTTATTCTTCTTCTTATTATACAGATGTGGGATACAATTCAGGTTTAGGAATATAAACATTGATCATGCAGGTATGCTTGTTGATGAGGTATGCCCCTCCCTCTGCTAGCAGTTTCCCTCAACTGCCAATCCCACCCCCTCCCCTGACAGTTTTCTACTACTGCCAATCACTTTCTTATAGCATTATAATTGTTCAAGATCAGCTAATGAGTGAGAACATATGGAACTCAGTTCTTTGTTACTGTGATAAATCACTGAGTACGGTCGACTCCAAATCCATCCAAGTTGCTGCAAAGATCATATATTTGTCCTTCTTTATGGCTTTACATAATATTCCATTGTGTATATGTACCACATTTAAAAAAATCCAGTTCAGTTTCAATGGGCAACACGGTTGGTTCCATGTTTTTGGTATTGTGAATACTGAAGCAACAAATATATGTGTTTAGGTATATTTTTCATAGAATAATTTGAGTTCCTCCATGTATATTCCCAATAGGGAAACTGCTGGGTCATATGGAAGGTCAATTTCTAGTTCTTTCAGAAATCGCCACACTGTCATCCAAAAAGGCTGCACTAGTTTGCATTCCCACCAACACCTTTTTCTCCACATCCTCGCCAGTTTCTGTTGTTGTTTTGTTTTTTTAATGATGGCTATTTTTACAGCGGTTAGGTGGTATCTCGATGTGATTTTGATTTGCGTTTCTCTGATGATGAGTGAGGCTGAGCACTTTTTAATGTGTCTGTTGGCTGCCCATCTATCTTTTTTTGAAAAGTGTTTGTTCATGCCTTTTGTCCACTTTTTAAAGGGGCTGTTTGTTTTTTTCCTTTCAGCGCATTTGAGTTCCTTGTAGATCCTAGAAGTTAGACCTTTGTCAGATACAAAGTTGACAAATATTTTTTCCCATTCTGTGGGCTGTCTCCCTGCTCTCTTGATGGTTTATTTTGCTTTGCAGAAGCTCATTAATTTGATAAGGTCCCACTTGTCTATCTTATTTCTTAAGGTATTGGCCTTTAGGGTTCTGAGTAGGAATTGGTTCCAATTTCCATAAGGGTGTCTCCTTCATTTTCTAAGATTCTTATAGTTTGAGGTTTTACATTTAGGTCTTTGATACATTTAGAGTTGACTTTGTGTATGGTGATAGGTAGGGGTCCTGTTCCAATCTTCTGCACGTGATCAGTCAGTTTTCCCAGCACCATTTACTGAATAGGTTCTGCTCTCCCCAGTGGTTGTTGTCAAAGATGGGTTGGCTGAGGAATTGAGGATTCGCTTCTAGAATCTCTATCCTGTTTCATTGGTCTATGTGCCTGTTCTCGTACCGATTCCAGGCTGTTTTGATTTCTGTAGCCTTATAGTAAAGTTTGAAGTCTGGAAGTGTGATACCTCTTACTTTGTTTCTTTTGTTAAGGATTGTTTTGACTATTCATGGTCGTTTATGTTTCCATATGAATTTCTGTACTGTCATTTCCAGGTCTGAGAAGAATGATGTTGGTAATTTAATGGGTATTGTGTTGAATCTGTAGATTGCCTTTGGTAGGATGGACATCTTAACAATGTTGATTCTCCCTATCCATGAGCATGGAATATTTTTTCATTTGTTTGTGTCTCTTGTATTTCTTTGAACAATGTTTTGTAATTCTCATTGTAAAGGTCTTTTACTTCACTGGTTGGGAAGATGCTGAGGTATTTCAATTTTTTTTTTTTGGTGGCTATTGTGAATGGGCTTATGCTTTTAATTTGGGTCTCTGCATGCTTGTTGTTGGTGTATAAGAACGCAACTGTCTTTTGCATATTTATCTTGTACCCTGAGACTTTGCGAAGTCATTTCTTAGTGCAAGCAGGTTTTTGACAGATTCTTTTGGATTTTCAAGGTATAGGATCATATCATCAGCAAAAGGGCATAACTTGACTTCCTCTTCCTATTTGGATTCCTCTGATTTCCTTCTTTTGTCTAACTGCCTGAGCTAGGACTTCCAACCCAATGTTGAACAAGAGGGGTGAGAGTGGGCAGCCTTGTCTTGTGCCAGTTTTCAGGAGAAATGTTTCTACTTTCTGTCCATTTAGCAGTATGTTAACTGTGGGTTTGTCGTAGAAGATGCTTACTATTTTGAGTTACGTTCTGTGTATGACTAGATGTTCAAGGGTTTTTATCAAGAAGGGGTGCTGGATTTTATCAAAAGCTTTTTCTGCATCTAATGAGATAATCATGTGGTTCTTGTTTTGACATCTGTTGATGTATTTAATGACATTTTTGGTCTTGAAAATGTTGAACCAGCCCTGCATCCTGGGGATGAAGCCTACTCGGTCATGGTGGATGATGTTTGGGATGTGTTTTTGGATCCGATTTGCTAGAATCTTATTGAGGATTTTTGCATCTATGTTCATAAGGGATAGTGGCCTGTATTTCTTTTTCTTTGTTGGATCTTTATCCGGTTTGGGTATCAGTGTGATGTTAGCTTCATAAAATGATTTGGGGAGAATTCCATCTTTCTCAATTGCCTGGAATACTTTCAGTGGGATTGGTATCAGCTCCTCTTTGTACATTTTGTAGAATTCTGCTGGAAAGCCATCCAGTCCAGGGCTTTTTTTGGTAGGTAGTTATCGTATGAGAGAGTCAATTTCCTGGGTTGATAATGGCCTATTCAGTGTCTCAATGTCTTCTTGTTTTAACATGTGGAGGTTGTGTGATGTCAGAAAGTCCTCCATTTCATATAGGTTATCAAGTCTGTTTCCATATAGTTGTACATCCTAATCTTTGATAATCCTTTGTATTTCTTTGGGGTCAGTTGTGATTTGATCTTTTGTATTTCTGATTCTGTTATTTGGACTTTTTCTTGGTCATTCTGGCCAGGGGCTCATCAATCTTGTCAATTCTTTCAAAGAACCAGTTTTTTTGTCGTGTTGATGTTTTCTATAATATTTTTGTCTCCCAAAATATTTGGGCTCTTATTTTTGTGATTTGGATTCTTCTGCTAAAGTTAGGGTTTTGGTGGTCTTCTCTTTCCAGCTCCCTTAGGTGGTTTGTTGGTTTCTCCACGTGTGATCTTTCCATTTTCTTGATGTGTGCTCATAGAGATATACATTCCCCTCTTAGAACTGATTTCATGGCGTCCCAGAGGTTTGGGTGAGACGTTTCTTCCTTTTCATTTGTTCCCAGGAATCTTTCCCTTTCTCCTCTGATTTTGGTGTTGACCCAGTCATTGTTCATCATCATGCTGTTTAGTGTCCATGCCTTTGTGGGCTTTGGGGAAGTGCTGTTGGCTTTGATATTTATTTTTATTCCACTGTGGTCTGAGAAGGTGCGTGTCAAGAGTTCGGCCTTATGGAACTTGTATATGCTTGATTTATGGTCAAGGATGTGATTGATCTTGGAGTATGTTCCATGTGGTGATGAGTAGAATGTATATTCTGTGGTTGTTTGGTGGAATAATGTATGTATTGACTGAGTCCATTTGGTCAAGTGTCAAGTTTAGGTTCTGGATCTCCTTGTTGATTTTTTGCCTTGATGATCTATCTGGGACTTTCAGTGGGGTATTCAAGTCCCCTGCTATAATAGTGTTAGAGACAATATCTTTTTTTTAGTGTACTTAGTAGTTGCTTTATAAATGCCGGTTGTCCTGTGTTGGGCGCATATATGTTTAGGATGGATATTTCTTGTTGATGTATTGATCCTTTTATCATTATGTAGTGTTCTACTGCATCTTTTTAAAGCTTTGATAGCTTAAAGGTTGTTTTTTCTGATATTAGGATTGAAACTTTTGCAATCCATTTGCTTGGAAACTCGTTTTCTATCCTTTAACTTTGAGTCTGTGTGTGTTCCTTGGAGTGAGATGAGCCTTCTGGATGCAGCATATAATGGGGTCATAGTTTCTTATTCAGTCTGACATTGTGTGTCTTTTTGGTGGTGTATTTAGTCCATTCACATTCAGGCTGATTATTGGAATGTGATTGCTTATCCTTGTCATGAAGTTCTTATAAAGTTTTTTCTTTGTTTACTTGTTTTCTTTTGGCTTTGGTGTTAATGTATGTGTGTGTTTTCAAGTTTCTTGTTGTGCTGTATTCTCTATTGATTCTGTGCTCTGCTGTTCTCTTGGAAAGTGTGTGGTCATTCTTTTTTTTTCTTTCTTCTGTGCTTAATACCTTTTTAAGCGTCTCCTGTAGAGCTGGTCTGGAACCTGCATAATTTCTTAAGGATTGGATGTCTTGGAAGAATTTTAATTCTCCATTACTGATGAAGCTGAGCTTGAGTGGATGGTAAATTCTTGGTTGAAATTGCTTTTCTTTGAGAACTTTGAATATGGGGCTTCAGTTCCTTCTTGCTTGTATTGTTTCTGCCAATAGGTCTACTGCTATTCTGATTAGTTTTCCCTGGTAGGTATGTCTGACCTTTCCCTCTTGCTACCTTTAGGATTTTTTTGGGTGTGCCTACTTTGTGTAGGTGAATACTATGCATCTATGGGTTAGTCTTCTGATTTGATTTCCTGTGGGGATTCTCTGCATCTGTGATGCTTGGCTGGTTACATCTCTGGTGAGATGGGGAATATTTTCTTGGATTACCTCCTGGAATACTTGATCCAAGTTGTTCTCATTTTCCCTTTCTTCTTCGGGGATACTAGTCAGGTGTAGGTTCAGTCTCTTGATATAATCATGCATCTCCTGTGGGCTTTGTTCTTTCTTTCTGAGTCTTCTTTCTATGTTTTTTACAGATCAGATTAATTCCATGTTTTGGTCTTCAGGTTCTGAGATTCCTTCTTCAGCTAGATTAATTCTGCTTTCCATTCTTGTCATCTCGTTATTTATTTCCTAGATGAAATTTTTTAGTGCCAGAATGTCTGTAACAAGTTATCTCAGTGTTGCATCTTGTCTTTCTAGGGTCTTGTTCACTCTTTACAACCATTCTCTGATCCCTGTCTTATTCTGGGGTCAGTTGTTGTGACTACCATTGTTTGGGCACCAAGGTCTGATTTCTCAGGAGTTTTATTTCTGGTATACTTGTAATTGCCTGAGGTCTTCCTTTGACTTTTTCTCATTTGTGACAGATGTCTTGTTTTTTTCTTCAGTTCTGTTATTCAGTGTCAGTAAGAGAGGGTTTCCCTTTTGATGATTGCTCAGTCCTCTATTCTTCCCTGATACAGGTTCTGGATTTGTTCTATTTTGAAATAGGATGGTGGATGGGAAGTTTTACTGTCTCTTGTGGTTTTTGAAATCTGAGTAAAGTGGGGGATCAGTGCTAGGAGCCAGATGCTACTTGCAAATTAAAAGGTTCACGTATGTGGTATGTTTTCCCTGATATCCACTCCCCACCACCACTCTATATGATGATGCAAATCAGAAACCAACCCATACTACAAAACA
>NW_007233275.1:3605-40596 GCF_000164805.1 Carlito syrichta | reverse complement strand
GAAGGTTTAAATAAACATAACTTGAATATACTTGGAAAAGAAAAGGCAAGAATATGTGTTCATTTTGCTGATGTACATCTATAACTTGTCCCAAGAGTCTTATGCACATAAAAATTTAAATAAGAAGCAGGTAAAAAATAATAATAATTTCTAGATGAAAAGGTTTACAAAAGAGGCATTAATCAAGCATCAAATGCAACGTTCCCCCTGAAACAATTATTCTGGATTGTTGGTCTTTTCACTTCCTGCTTACTTCCCATGAAGGATAAAGAGACAGCTGCAATTACTGTTTTGTGATTTCGAAAGTCCTCTTTGTCTGCTCTTATTAAACAGATTCTTGATCTGAGGTTCATTTTTCTGAACACCTGAAGTTTTGGTTTTTAGAGTTTATTCTCTTTAATTTATTCCGGACCTTTTAGATCTATGTAAAAAACTGAATAACACTTTTTAAAACTCCATAGCTTCTATATTTTGATTTTTGCCATTTCTTATATACTGATGGAATTTTAAGTATGTTCTCTATAGGTAATATTTTGGAGGGTTTTGTTATTGTTCCTTAACAAAAGAGCGGCAACTACTTTCCTTCTTTCAGGTCAATGTCACTTTCCTAAAGAAGAGGTCATCACCATCATCACTCTCTACAGACATGGAAGACTATAAAACCTTTCTGCTGTGCCATCATGAAAATATTCCTTTTCTTCATGTAATTTCTCTCCATCACTGTTATCACCAAGCATGCTATTGAACCTTTTCTTTTTTTTCTTGCTGACATAATGTTTTTAATTTGAGGCCAACAGGTGTTCTCTGGAGTTCAGCGGGAACTACAGAATCCTTTTTTGAGTTTTTAATGGAGAATTGGGAATGTCCACTACTTTGGGTCCATGCTTCATCTCTGTCATTTAAAAAAAAATTATTTGTGTGTTTTTTTGCCAATATTTTTGCTGCTTTTGCTTTTTATTCACCTCTATGCAGATGGACTTTAAATTTATATCTCCTGAACTCCCGTAGCTCTAGTTCCTCTTTAAGTTTCAATTTAGGTGAACAAGCACCGTCTCAGGTACCTGTATGCAAAATAAAATGACATATATAAACAGTCAAAGAAAACATACCAGTCTGGACATTAGTAAGAAAATATTTTATTCAGGGGACAATTGCAACAGGAGAGACACACTGGCCACAAGATATGAAACTCTCATAAAGATCAGTCCGTGCCTTTTACAAGAAGCAGTAAACAAGACTATAAGGAGCTGGTGTTGGGGAGTAGAATGAATAGGAGATAAATCAAACAGCAGAACAGGAAGTGTGTGTGTGTGTGTGTGTGTGTGTGTGTGTGTGTGTGTGTGTGTGTGTGTGTATGTTCCTGGTTCTCCAGAGGAGAGAGGAAGAACTGTTCCATAGTTCAGTGTTTTTGTAACTTAATGGGCAAGTCAAAGGTCAGATGTGTTGAGAAAAGTCTAGTTAATTTTGGGTAAGTAACATTTGTAGTCATTTTATTCAGATTAGTCAGTAAGAACAGTTTAGGTAATTATTTATTAGGCCTAAAAATGGAGATTTAGAGTACCTGTGTCTAGGTTGTGTCACAGATAAGCAATATAACTAGAGTTATCTAAGTCATGTTGAATGGGTGGTTCTTTACAATAAGCTGTTTCCTGGTATACATAAAATTAGAGGATTTGTTAATTACCACTGTTTTCCAGTAACTCAGAGGTCAGGTAAAGTTTAACATTGCCAAAACAAATACAGACTTGTATCTTACCTCATAAAATATTATTTTACTTCAGGGAAATAGTTCATCTTTCAAAATGTTTCATTCTCATCAAGAATATAACTAGGAGTACAGCAGCTCTGTGACCAGCACCCATTGGAAAAAATCTTTGAGGAGCTAGTCCACTCAAAATTGACACCAGGAAGGTATGATACATGCTTAAGATAAATGATTGGTTTTGTTCCCTCTCCACATTTCTCTTTCCACTGTTATATCTGAATTACTCTTCAATTTCGGAGGGGTATTATTACAAAATCTCCGGAAGACAAGTCTAAATTATTTTTCTACAGCCTTGCATCTCACTCTATATAGTGTCATTCAGTATCTTCATACTGCATTATAATTGCCTTTTTCTGGTCCAACTCTGTCTTCTGGAATATTCCATTAACACCAACTCCCTCTATACTTTCAACTGCTGTGTAGTGTTTCCCCTTCATCACTTAGAAATGACCAGGTATGCTGCTTTTTGTGGTCTCTCAGATAGAATTTGCTTTCTATCTTCTCAGTGTTTCCCCAAATTGAAAGGTTAAGTATATACCCTCCTTGCTGTTCAGATACATCCCAGCTGTTATTCTACCAATGTTTTGTGAAAACTCTCCTTCTTTTCATTATTATTGAATGTTTACTCCCAAAAGTGTCATTTCCACAAAACCTAATATCATACGTAGGAAATTCACTGTCTACCTGGATACATCCTTCAACACAGAGTATCTCAGACATAAATGATGTGTTTGTACACCAAGTCATTTTCTATACATTTATTTAATTAATTAACTTTTGAAAAGGCGCCTTGTGTACATAATACACAATTAAAATAATATAAGAATTTCCTGAGAAGTTTTATTCCCAGCTATGTCTAATGTATTACATTCTTCCAAACTTTTTTGGAATAACCATTTTAATTCGTTGCTTGCACGTCAGTGTTTCCTATGTAAAAGCATGAAGAAAGTAACACTATTCTAGTTATCTCCTCTTCCCTTCATAGGAATTAACATACTATGGACATTATTTTCAACTTTCTTTTTTTAATTTGAATAGGAATCTCACTTCGTTTCCCAGGCTGGGATGCAATGGCATGCTCACGGCCACCCCAGCATCCACCAGCTGGGCCCAGGGAGCTTCCACCTCAGCCTTCCAAGTAGCGGGAGCTATAGGCTTGCACTACCACACCCAGCTGATTTTTTTTAATTTTTATTGTAGAGGTGATGTCTTGCCAAGTTGCACAGACTGTCTTCGAACGCATGGGTTCAGGCAATCTCCTCACTTCAACTTCCCAAAGTGCTGGGATTATAGGCTCGAGCCACCATGCCTGGACTCAATTTATATTTTGAATTTAACTGTTTGACCTGGCAATCTCTCCAGAACAATACATAGAAACCTTTTTATTTTGAAAAATAATGTTGGTTATACATCATAGTTTTTTACCCAATTCCTTTTTATTGGATCCTTGTGTTGTTTTCAATCTTTTGTATTACAAACAATGCCTCATTGAATAAACTTAGTTTTATACTATTTCTTTTTTTTTTTTTTTTTGAGTTGGAGTCTCACTCTGTCGCCCAGACTGGAGTGCAGTGGCCGCTCCCGGCCACCGCAGCCTCGACCTGCTGGGCTCAGGCGATCCTTCCGCCTCAGCCTTCCGAGTAGCCGGAATTACAGGCATGCGCTAACACGCCCGGCTGATTTTTTGATTTATTGTAGAGATGAGGTCTCACTGCCCAGGCGGGTCTCGAACCCACGGGCTCAGGCAATCCACTCACCTCAGCCTCCCAAAGGCGCGGGATTACAGGCTGAGCCACCGAGCCCGGCTTATACTATTTCTTATATGTGTAGTTGTATCTCCAAAATAGGTTCCCATAAGGAGACTACTGATTAAAAGAGTAAATATATCAATAACTTTGTAGATAATTCCAAATTTCCCTCTAATGTAAGTTCTGACTATTTTATCTTGGTTTGTCTTTTGCATTTTGAAATTGCTGATATCTTTTTTCTCTTTGCACTATGCAGATGGGTTTGTATATATGTGCTCAAATGTATCAATTTTTTAATGACTTCTAGATTTTAAATAGTAGTAAGAATCAACTTCCCCAGTTATGGCTGTAGGATATTTATTCATATTTCCTACACTTTTATATATTGACATTCTCATATAAACCTTAGGTATATATATAATATGATAAAATGAATTGCTTTACTCATTCCCACACAATCTTTTTAAGAATTTATCATAATCCTACTGAATGGAGAGTTTTTATACTAAATTTGCATATTTCAGAATTTTCTACTTTGCCTGCTAATATGTCTTCACATGAACCAGAATCACAAAGAATTAGTAATTGAGGTTTATTTGTATGTTTTGATATTTAGAGGAAATGGTATCCCCTCATAGCTCTTAATTCTGTTTTGTTTTGTTTTGTTGGCTAGTGTTGATTATTTTTCTATGTATACTTTAAAATCAGTTTGCACAGTTCCTATGGAAAAAAATGATAAAATTCTGTTGGTGCATTTATCAGGTTTGCATTACATTTATAAATTGACTTGTAGATCTTTATATCTTTTTATATTAAATTCTCAGCAGTTTAAGTTCCTCCAAAAAGTATATAAATTTTCCTCATATAGGTTTTACACATTTATTTTTAAGTGTGCCCATAGGTAATTTATTTTACTTTGCTTTTGTTTGTTTGTTTGTTTGCTTGTTTGAGTCAGAGTCTCATTCTGTCACCCAGGGTGAAGTAAGTTGGCATATTCATGGTTACTGTAGTATTGACCTGCTGGGCTCAGACAATCCTTTTGCCTCAGCCTTCCAGATAGCTGGAACTACAGGTGCATGACACCACACCCTGCTAACTTTCTGATTTGTTATAGTGAGGAGGTCTCACCAACTGCCCAGACTGGTCTTGAACCACTGGGCTCAGGCAAACCTCTTACCATTTTAGTGTGAATATGGTGAAATTTAGAGTGTGTGGTAGATTTTTGCATAGTGTGTCATCTTTGATGAGTATAATCTGATGTACGAAGATGTCTGTTTATCTGTCATTTTTTTTTTATTTTAAAGTGTGGGTATAACTCAGGGTTAGGTATACAAATGATCATTATGCAGGTACCCTTGTTGATGAGGTGTGCCCCACATCCCCTGACAGTTTTCCACTACTGCCAATCCCTTCTAATAGTATTATAATGATCATTTGAGGTCATCTTATGAGTGAGAACATATGGTACCCTGTTCTTTGTTTCTGTGATAGATCACTCAGTATTACAGATTCTAAGTCCATCCAAGTTGCTGTGAAGTTCATAATTTTGTCCTTCTTTATGGCTATGCAATATTTCATCCCATATATGTGCTACATTTTTTTATCCAGTCCTCTTTCAATGGGCAGCATGGTTGGTTCCATGTTTTTGTTGTTGTGCATAATGCTGCAATAAACATGGGTTTATAATAGAGTGATTTGAGTTCCTCCAGGTATATTCCTAGATGAGAATTGTGGGGTCATATGAAAGGTTGACTTTTAGATCTTTTGGGAATCGCCACCCTGTTTTCCACAGAAGTTGTACTAGTTGACACTCCCATCAACAGTGTAGAAGTGTTCCCTTTTTCCCACATCCTTTCCAGCATCTAGGGTTCTTATAGTTTAAGGTTTTATGTTTAGACCTTTGATCCATTTGGAGTTGGTTTTTTGTGTATGGTGATAGACAAGGGAATTGTTTTAATCTTTTGCATGTGGTCAGAGAGTTTTCCCAGCACCATTTACTGAACAGGTTCTCCTCTCCCCAGTGTTATTGGTAAAGGCTTTGTTGAAGGTGAGTTGGTTGAGAAATTGAGGTTCTGCTTCCAGGATCTCTATCCTGTTTCATTGGTCTGTATTTCTGTTTTTGTACCAACACCAGGCTGTTTTGATTATTGTAGCATCGTAATAAAGTTTAAAGTCTGGAAGTTTGATATCTTCTGTTTTGTTTCTTTTGCTGAAGATTACTTTGGCTACTTCTGGTGGTTTATGTTTCCATGTGAATTTCTGAAGTGTTGTTTCCAGGTCTGAGAAGAATACAACTGTCAATTTAATGGGTATTGTGTAAAATCTGTAGGTTGCCTTGGATTGAATGGATATCTTAACATTGTTGATTCTTCCAATGCATGAACATGAAATATTTTCCATTTGTTTGTTTCATCTTTGATTTATTTGAGCAGTGTTTTGTACTTTTCATTGCAAAGGTCTTTCACTTCACTGGTTAGGAAGATGACAAGGTATTCATTTTTTGGCGTGGCTATTGTGAATGAGATTATGCTTTTTATTTGGGTTTCTGTTTGTTTATCATTGGTGTATAGGAGTGCCACTGTCATTTGCACATTTATTTTGTACCCTGAGTCTTTGCCAAAGTCCTTTATCAGTGCAAGGAGGTTTTTGGTTGCGTTTTCTGAACTTTCATGATATACTGTCATCTGCAAAGAGGAATAACTTACCTTTCTCTTTTCCTATTTGGATACTCCTGATATTCTTCTTTTGTCGAATTGCTTTAGCTAGGACTTCCCACACTATATTGAATAGGAGGGGTGAGAGTGAGCAGTCTTGTCGTGTTCTGGTTTTCAGGGGAAATCATTCCAATTTCTATCTGTTTAGCAGTATGTTGACTGTGGGTTTCTGGTAGATAACTTTTACTATTTTAAGGTATGTTTCATCTATGCCTAGGTATCTGAGGGCTATTATCAACAAAATGTGCTGGATTTTATTGAAAGCCTTTTCTGTGTCTAAACATATAATCACACGGTTCTTGTTTTTTACATCTTATAGTGTATTTACTTATGTTCACAGTCTTGTGGATGTTGAACCAGCCCTGCATCTTGGTGATGATGCCTACTTGGTCATGGTGGATGGTTTTTGAGATGTGCTGCTGAATCAACTTGCTAGAACCTTGTTGAGAATTTTAGCATCTATGTTCATTAAGGATTTTGATGACTAGTTCTCTTTATTTTTATTGAATCTTTACCCAGTTTGGGTATAAATGTAATATTACCTTCATAAAATGATTTGGGGTGAGTTTCATCTTTCTTGATTGCCTGGAATAATTTCAATAGGAAGGAAATCAGCTCCTCCTTGTATGTTTTGTAAATTTCTACTGGAAAGCCATCTGGTCCAGGGCTTTTATTTTTTTTGTAGGTTGTTTTCTTATTTACAAAGTTACTTTCCTGGGTTGTTATTGGTCTATTTAGGGACTAAATTTCTTCTTTTTTCAACCTAGGGAGGTTGTGTGATGTCAGACAGTTCTCTGCTTCATTTAGGCTTTCAAGTTTGTTTCCATGCAAGCGATAATCTTTTATATTTCTTCAGGGTCAGTTGTCACTTGATCTTTAGCATTTCTGATTATGGTTATTTGGACTTTTTCTCTTTTTCTTGCTCAATCCAGCTAAGGTTCCATCAATCTTTTTTGCCTTCCAAAGAACCAGGTTTTTGTTTTGTTGATTTTTTTCTATTATCTTTTGTCTTCTATGTCTCATATTTGGGTTCTTATTTTGGAGATCTGGATTCTTCTGCTGAAGTTAGGGTATTGATGGTCTTGCTTTTCCAACTTCCTTAGGTAATTTCTTATGCTGTCAACTTGTGATCTTTCCATTTTATTCCAGTATGTTCACAGAGAATTCCTCTCTTAGTACTGCTTTCATGGCATCCTTGAGATTTTGGTAAGATGTTTCTTCATCTTAATTTGTTTCCAGGAATCTTTTCTGTTTTGAATTCCATGTTGACTCAGAAGTTGTCCAGCATCATGTTGCTTTGTTTCCATGTCTTTGCTGGTTTTTGGAGAGCTTTATTGGTATTGATGCTTATTTTCATTCCACTGTGGTCTGAGAAGGTCCATGGCAGTAAATCAATCTCATGAAATTTGTTTACACTTGATTCATAGCCGAAGATTTTTTAACCATTGTATGTATTGAGTTTAGGGTAGGATTGCCACTGTATGTGAAGTTGTGAGGATGATGTGTTTGTGTGTTTGCAGCATAGCTTTGTACTGGTGTAGTTACACAACACAGTTCCAACACACACACACACACACACACACACACACACACACATAGCTTCATAAGACTATATATGTATACACACACACACATATATGTGCACACACACAGACACACACACATTATGTGTTTCTCTATATTTGTGTTTAAGCCTTTGTTATTGAGATTCTAAATTTTTAGTAGTGTTTATTTGACTGTGGATTTATTTTACCTATCTTGTAATGAGTTTATGATGTGTCTTAATTCTAAAGATGTATGTCTGTCATCAATTCTGTAGGGTTCTCAAACTTATATTTTTGAGTTTCTCTAATACATTTTGCATGTGTGTTTTCAGTATCAGTAATTTCAGTTTGGTATATATCAGACTTTCATATTTTATCCTCATTTATGTGAATCTCTCCTTTCTTTTTTGATTTATTTCTCTTATTTATATCATAGGTAATTCCTCAGCTCTCTCATGAATTACTATTGAACTTATCCATACTTTTTAAAGTGCTATGACAATAATTTTTCTTACTTCTGAAATTACTATTTGGTTATTTTTGAATCTCTTTTATTTCTAAACAGTGTGTTGATTATGTTTTTACAAGTTTAATAGTGTTAAATATTCTTATTTATTATTCCTATAAAATTGTTCAACAAAATTACCTTCCTCAGGCTACAAACATATTGTTTGTAGGGTCTGAAGTAAATGCATGTGTATTTTGCATTTATAGGATAGGAACTAATATTCAGCAAGACATTATTTTTAGGGTACACCTAAGCATGGTTGACTGATCATGTAAAATGTAGCTCTTCTACAGTTTCTACTGACAAACATGACTGGAGTACTAATAGCTATGATTTAATTGTATGCCAATTCTTCACTTTTAGATTTAATTGAAAATATGGCCGGTGTGGAAAGTGTGGTATGAATTCAACTACCTCCCCAACATGATATTATGTTTCCACAAACATAGAAATAGAGTATTTTACCTCCCCTACAAATATAAAATACGTTGATAGTAAAGAAAAGAGACCTGGATGCTCAATTAAGAGGAACGCTATGACAGGGTTCAGAGTATATCTTTCTGTCAGTGGCTAAGCAGAGAGGCTGAGCTGAATTGCTACAGGTATCTGCATCTAGACTTTACTGTTCTTTCTCCTTACTGGCAGAAGCAAGAATGTATAAAAAGGAGTCAAAGGAGAAATACTCTGATTCACAGGATGATTCTTTTGACTCAGGGACAAGGGTATCATCATACCAAGAGCATCCAGGTTGTGTCAGTCTGAGGTTCCTAGAAATGAAACAAAGGTCATAGAGATGGAATGAATATTCATTCCATTCATTTGTTCAAACAACAATATTCTGAACATCATTTGTTAAACTCAGAAACCATATATGGCCCATGCACCCACAGGAAATGAATTCTATATACTGCTAAACCCTAACATGTCTGTACACGAAAGGTTTGTATTATCACTGGTTCTGGGTTTTGGATACAGTGCCATCTATTTGGATTGGAATGCATAATATACACTAATCTTGTATTTCCGATGGAGCCAGAACATATAATATAACAGAATTACTGACTTCCACTATTCTGAACAAATTTTCTTCTGAAATTTTTTCACATGGAGCCAAGATGGAGCTTACACTCTAGTCTCTTCTACACAATACTCTTCACAGGAAAAAACAAAATTCCTGAAGAAACTGCAGAGGTCAGAGGTCCGTGCGTGGACAAGCACAGCTGGAGCAGCTGCTTCCCTTCCACTCCCCTTCCCCCCTTTTCTCCCAGTCTACTCTCACTGCCCTTCCCCTACATAGGAGTATTTTGTCCTGAACTGTTATCGCTAGCCTGGGCAGGCAATGACACAATTGAATACTCTGTGCTTCTACCTGGCTCCTGCTCTAAGGCTCATTATACAACCCCCGCCCAATCCTGACTAAGACTTTGGGTGCTGTTTTCCTTACTCCAGGTTTTTCACGTGTCCATCTTCTGCCTTGTTTTACCATAGATTCACAATCTCAAATGAAAAAATATTGATAAATTTGTAATTTTGAAAAAATTCAATATTCATAATTGTATATCACTGTTCATTTCAAATGTTGATCAAGCTCACAATTTTTTTCAGCTGTTCAAGAATATCAAGATTTTCATTAACATGTCTGGCATGTGCATTATGCACACACTGTGGTCATTTGGTGTGTGGCATATGTAGTGTACTTGGTGTGTATAAGTTTGCATCATATTGGCTCAGATTGAGTTATGGTTTTACATGTGATTGATTTGGTGCTTGCAGATGTTAATATGGGGTGAAATTTGATTGAACGGAAATAGGATATGTGGTTTGTGTCTGCATTTTAGCCTGACACATATCACTGTGTATCCATTGTATGTCCTATGAGTTATGTGGTTTAGCTGTACAATACAGTTAGTGGGAATATTCTCTTTAATACTTGATTAATTGCTGTATTAGTGAAATCTAAGACAAAAATAAAAGTATAAGAGTGTGTATCAAAGCGTATAAGTAAAAGAATATAGGAATTTAAGAAAACATGACTGTGGAAAGAGTCAAAGTCAATGAGGGTGCAGAGAAAAGTAGAGAATATTAAATGGATAATAACATGTGATTACATTAAAAGGTACAAGTATGAGGAATTGAGTTCTGAAGGGATAACAGAGATATAGAAACTCTTAGGTTTTCACTAATAATAAATATGTCAATATAGCATAAGACTTGCCAAAGAATGTCCAAAACACTACCTTTTAGACTATCTCCAGAATAAAAGAAACCCAAATGCCCAGCTAGGATAGTCGATAAAAAACTATTTGTGTGCACAGTATGGAAATATATACAGCAATGATAATCAAAAAAGCTACATTCACATGCAACATGGGTGACTTGCACAAATAGAAAGGTGGGTGACAGGAGTCAAACATGAAGTACATATTGTATGCTTATATTTAGTTAAAAAACAGGGATAATGAATCTAGGTCATCAGAAAGTCAGAGTAATTATTACTCTTTGTATGGTGAGGGAAAATGTTGTACAGTGAATTTGAACATAGCAGGAAGATTAAAGGAAATGAGATATGAGAATAGGGAGTTCAGAATGGGTTTGTATAGGGATAAGTGTGAGAATAATGTATATGAAAATATACGGATATGATGGAATCTTGGAGTGAGTGTCTCTACAGTGTGCCTCAAGTTTAGCTCTTGAGGATCTTATCACTTGGTGCCTATTTTCAGCTGTTTGTGCTTTCACACTTTTTGGACCAATACAACATACCTTCTTCTGGCTCATACTCACACATTCTTCATATGATTTTCTGATAAAAGTCGTATTCCTTCTCCCACCATTTCCCTAAGTAAAACCCAGTTTGAAACTCAACTTTCTCTGGTCGTCTTAGGGTTTTTCCTTTGGAATGTGTTGCTTGTACAGCTGATCATGTTTAAAAACAGAGAGGAGCATTCTGAGTTTCTTTCTGGACTGAGAAGGCTTGTATCAACTCGTCTCTGGAATATGAATTGATCCCAACATTCCGTCTGCATTCTGTTCAATAGTCCCTCCATACCAGCAGCAGTGGTCTTGTTTTATATGAGATGCAGTGTGAGGGAGCAGAAGCCTCCTCAGCTTTCTGGTCTTGAATTACAGACAGTGCCTCCTGTCTAGGCTGCAGATCATCTTCTGGTACATTTACCTTTTCTGAGGAATTCAGTAAAATTAGATACATAGTTCATGCCTGGAGTTGCAGTATATGAACAAATCTATGATGATTCAGCCTACTAAGTTTGCTGTCATTTCATAGTAATTAATAGTCAGTAAATAAATATGCTACCCTTAAATTAAGGCTACTGGTCTGGGGTCTTTTGTAATATGAACTAAGCAGTTTAGTCCTGTGTACCCCATTGCCCTGCTTCCCTGTGTTCAGGGCAGCTTGTTTGAGTCAATGACTTTACCCTTTCTCTGAGTACTGGAGGAAGCTAGAACATGTTAACTTCCAGTACCTATCCCACATGTTTTTATCATCCAAAAATTTTATTGCACCTATTTCAGAAGTTATGAAATAGTGATTATTAATTTTGGTGTTTAAATTATAAAAGCCTATTTATATTCAATCTACCAACTTTTTCAGCTTGTACGCTTTTCATTTGCTAATCATTTGTATTTTCTCAGTGTAAGTTTTTAAAATAGATTCTTTTCATTTTTTCACATTTTTTTCTTTGCTGTCATATCTATCTTAAAATGTCTTTATTTCTCTCTTGGTCTTCTATGATTATGTCTATTATATTCAAACACTATTTTATATTGTTACCATTAAGCTTCTATGATTGCTGTCAAAAAGTTTACCATGGGGCAAACCATTTTTTACAAGGTATTCTATGTCTCTCTCTAGTTTTTTTAATGTCCTTCTTATTGAGCTTCTATTTAGTGCAGTGTACTTTAGTGTGAATTTATATTTGCCTATCTTGTAGTGAGTTTATCATGTGCCATTATTGTAAAGACATGTGTCTTACATCAATTCTGGATAATTCTCAACTATTATATGTTTGATTCTCTCTAGCACTTTTTTGTTGTTTTAGGTACCAGAAACTTCCATTGGATATGTATCAATATACCTTCACATTTCATCTCATTTATGTGAATTTCTCCTTTTTCTTTTCATTTATTTGTCTTTTTAAATTGTAGGTAATCTCTCAGCTCTATCGTAGAGTTCACTAGTTGTTTTTTTTTTCACTTTATGTCTAGTTTACTGTTGTCATTAACATTTTTAAAGTTGCAATGACAAATTTTTTAATTCCTGAAACTGCTATTTGGTTCTTTTAAAAGTCTTTTTGGACAATTTTTATTATATTTTTAATGTTTCAATGGTTTTAAATATTCATATTTACTATGAGTACAAAATAGTTAAATCAAATGACCTTCTATAGGCTACAAACATGTTGCTTGTTGTGTTTGAAAAAATTCCCTTGTCGTCATGTATATTTTGCAGTTATAGACTGTGAGCTAATCTTCAGCAATACATTATTTATAGAACACACTTATTCATGGTTTATTGATTACTCATAGCTCTTTTCATTTCTACTGTTAAACATTACTGGAGTACTCATAGCTATGGCTTAATTTCGTATCAATTCTTCACTTTTAGTGTTTATAGACAATATTGCCATTGTGGAACTGTGATATGTATACCACTAACTTCCCACTATAGCATATTCTTTTTCCCCAAATGTATCTATAGAGTATTTTCCCTCCCCAATACAAATGAAAAGTGTTGATGGTACAAGAACAGAGACTTAGACGTCCATGTAAGAGAAAAGAAGTAGAAGGTAATGATTGAGTCCAGGGTATTCCATTTTATCAGTGGATAAGCGGAGATGCTGAGATAAATTTCTACAGCTTTCTGCACTGACTTAATTACCTATCTAGACTTCACCGTTTTTCCTTTCTCCTTACCAGCACAAGAATGTATACAGAGGAGTAATGGATGAAGTACTTGGATTCAGAGGATGATTCTTCTGCCTCATGGACAAGGACATCGTCATACCAAGAGCACCCATGTTGTGAGCCATCTTTGTGTAAGTCTAACACTCCTAGAAAATAAAACAAAAACATAGAGTTGGACATTTGGTTCATTTATTCATTTGTCCAAACAACAAATATTCTGAATATCATGTGCTAAACTCTAAGAACCGAATGGCCCATGTACCCACAAAAGAAATCTATATTCTGCTAATCACTAACATGTATGTGCACTGAATCATTTGTATTACCATTGGGTTCTGGGTTTGGGGTGAGGTGATACCTACTTGGATTGAACTGCATACTCTGCACTAATGCTGTCTCCCTGACTGTGTCAGAATGTATGGTGTAGCAGAACTACTGACTTCCATTACTCTGAAAAAGATTTTCTTTTGAAAATGTTTTCACATGGAGCCTAGTAGCTCACACTTACTAGACCTTTATTCCCAAGGCACAATTCTTCACAGGTAAAACAAAATCGCTGAGGAAACTGCAGAGATCCATGCTTACAACTGGAGCAGCGGCTTCCTTTTCACTCCCGTCTCCCTGCTCTTCTCTTAGCCTACCTTTCCTGTTCTCCCTACATAGAAGTACGTACTTTGTCCTGAACTGTTATCTCTAGCTTAGGCAGGCAATGGTGCATTTCAGTACTCTGGGCTTCTACATGGCTCTTGCCCTTAGACTTGTTATACCATCCAATCCACACTAAGGTTTTTGGTGCTGTTTGCCTTACTCCAGATTTTTCACTTTAGCCTCTGTTATCCTTTTCCTACAGATTCACAATCTCAAATGAAAAGAAAATTGATAAATTTGTAATTTTGAAGAAATGAAATATTCATAATCATATGATGTCATTCCTGTTTTAAATGCAAACCAAGCTCATCCACCTTTATTTAGCTGATCAAGAATATCAAGATTCTTATTAATATGTCTGTGATGGACACATTGTAGTCAAATAATGTATGGTGCATGTAGTATGCTTGGTGTGTATAAGTTCATAACACATTGGCTCAGATTCGGTTATGGTGTTATGTGTGATTGATTTGGTGCTTGCAAATGTTAATTGTTTGAGTGGAATTGGTATGTGTGGTTTATGTTTGCATGTTAGCTTGACACGTATAAATGTGTGTCCATGATATGTCCTATGAGCTGTTATACGTTTTAGCTGTGCTATATAATTAGTGGGAATATTCTCTTTAAGACTAGATTGCTATGTTTGTGAAATCTAAGGGAGAGGGAGTCCAGATGGGTCTGTATAGGGTTAAATGGAAGAGTTTTGAATATGAAAATATAGGGATATGATGGAATCTTGGAGTGTGTGTTTCTATAGTGAGTCTCAAGTTTAGATCTTGAGGATCCTACCAGTTTTTGCCTGTTTTCAGTTCCTTATGTTTTCACTACTTTCTGACAATATATAGCATACCCTCTTCTGGTTCATACTCACATACTCTTCCTTTGCTTTCCTGATATGAGTCCCTCACTCATCAGTTCCTGGAATAAAGCCTAGTATATAATTAATCTTTGTCAACTTGCTCCAGTTCTCTTAGTTGTCTGTTTGGAATTTGCTTCTTCTATAGCTGATTATATTTAAAAATACATTTTTTAAAGTTTCTTTCTGGACTAGGAAGCCTTTTATCAATTCATATCTTGTCTATGCCTTGATCCTAGCATCCCTTCTGCATCCTGTTCAATAGTACCTCCATACCAGCAGCAATGATCTTGTTTTCACAGGAGACGAAGTAGTATGAGGAAGCAAAGGCCTCCTCAGCTTTCTGGTCTTGAGTTGGAGATAGCACCTTCTGTCTAGGCTGTAGATCATCTTCTTGCATATTTGCCTCTCCTGAGAAATTTAATACAATTAAATAAGAATATGTTCCATGGTTGATGTTTCAAGTTTTTTTAAAAATCTATCTTTAAACAATCAGCATCTACTATGTAACATGTTCAGTGAACATATATTGCTTCCATTTTCATGGATGGCATAATCCGGGTACTATACTGAAAACTGTACATGTAGAGTAGTGTTAATTGTGCCTGCATATATCATGGATGGATCAATTTGCCCAATGTGTGACCTTTGGGGAACAGACAAATAGAACAGAGATTATTACATATCCCTTTCTTCCTGGACAGACAAATATATTATATTTTCAACTTCTCTATAGTTAGTTTTGACCATGTGATTAAGTTTTCTGTAACAGAAAATGAGTGGAAGTGACATGTGCCACTCCAGGCATAACTGCACAATCTTGTCTACCCCTCCATCTCTTTCCTTTTCCAGTTACTCAGGGTCTTTCTGACAATTGCATGTTCATTATGCAAAGTTTTCATGAGTCCCAGCCCATCAATTACCTTATACAGGAGATTTTCCCTATTGCTCTGTATATATCTATATGTATATTTACCAAATCATTACATAAACAAGAAATACATTTGTTGAGTCTTAGTTAATATTTTAGGGAGACAAATAATCAGACCTGGTATATAGTAAGTGAAGAAATATGTTAGAAATAAATATGCATCTTCTCAGACTGTCTTTTCTGTGTGTATATGTTAATACCTATACTTGTTTTTTGTCTCATAGTTTATGCTCAATAATAATTTGGAACACGCACTGATTTTATTGAGGGCGAATGGAAGACAGCTTCACTCTTCAGGCTCTCTTTACGGGATCATCACAATATGCAGAAGTCCCAAACCTTGTTGGAAATGTGAGATTCTCCTCAGGATGATGAGCCACTATTTAAAAAGTTGGAGTTGGTCTCAATCTTTTCCCTCTTACCTCTGAGCAATGATCTTCCCTTATAGAGTGTACTTGTTACTGTTAGTTATCATGGTAACCACAATTATACAGTTTCCATCTCTCCAGGTACAACCAAATCCCCTCGCCTCAATTCTGACTAAACGGAGTCTTGTGTGTATATGCGTGTGCTTATTTGCATGCATAACCCGTTTGTTTTCTTTTCTTTCATTTTCATGGGAGACTCACATTTACATATTCATAGTATGAGAGAAAACAGTCATGTTTTACTTCTGAGTAAATCTATTTTTTTAACTTTATACTCTCATCTCTGCACAACCGGTTTTTCAATACTGAAACCTTTTTTCCCTGATCTTTCCTTCACCTCTAAGAGCCACACTCTTCTTTTTTAAAAGAAGAAGTGCTATTAGAAAACATAATAACATCTATATCCTCAATGCCCTCAAAAAGATATCAAATAAAGGGAAGTGCATTTTTTTGAGTTGGAGTCTCGCTCTGTCACCCAGGCAGGTATGCAGTGGCACACTCCTGGCCACTGCAGCCTCAAAATGCTGGGATCAAGCGATCCTTCCGCCTCCGTCTTCAAAGTAGCTGGAACTATAGGCATGCACCACCATGCCTGGCTAATTTTTTTATTTATTGTAGTGATGAGGTCTCACCAAGTTGTCCAGCATTGTCTCAAATCCACAGGCTCAGGCAATCCTTTCACCTCGTCCTTCCAAAATGCTGGGGTTATGGGCATGAGCCAACACGCCTAGCTGGGAAATGCATTTTTTAAGAAAAACTCTTCTAGACTAGCCATTATGCCTTTGACAGTAATCCGGGGTGACTTTGAGTAGGTAGCACCAGTTAAGTCACAAAGACCTGGACCTTGGTCATCTGATCCTTCTCTTTGCTCTCAAAAGAATGGGCCTCAGAAAAACCAGTACACACACGTGCATTTATCTTTCCCTTCCTTCCTCCCTCTGAGCTACTTCCTCTCATCCTATTTATCTTTTTCTGCCTCCACCACAACTAAGAGTCCTCTCTTCCTCCTTTTTTTAGGAAGAAATTCCTGGTTAGCCTGTTTTCCAAGAATATGTTGACACATATCTCTTTTCTTTTTATTCGGGGAAATTATTTGCTTTCCAGGTGTTTTGTTTTGTTTTGTTTTTTTGTTCCTTCTTCATGGTTCAACTCTTTAGAGAGTTATTCAAACAGGCACGTCTCTCCATGAAACTCAGTTCACAGAGAGCTGGTAGATGATGACAAAAAATGAAATTTGCACACTCAAAAAACAAAAAATTTCTTAAAAGATTATTTGTTCTCCAAGTCACTGTCCTGACTACTCCTAGTTACATCATCATGACAGTTATAACTGAAGTCATCACTAAAGATTCAGCAGTATTCCATGACCTGGAGATGACATCAGTGCATTCTAGGATTCAGCCAGTATGTAACAGGACTGCAGGACTGCCACAACCCATTGCATAAAGTGATTCCTGTTATCCAATGGAAGCTCTATCATTAATTTGAATTTCTATATGTTGCACTTAATACCAAAACTAGAAGACAGATGCCTTCAATAGAGCAAAGAAAATTATATTATGCAGCTAGGGATACTGCATTATTAAGTCTCCCCAATATTGAAGATAAAGCATTATCTTTATGATAGTATTAGGCTTAGAGCCATACTTTCTCATTAAAAGTAATAAATGTTATATCTCAGTAGTAGTACTATTTAACTTATCTATGTACATAAAGTGTATGTTAATATTTAGGCATAGATTTGAAAACATTCATAAATCATACAAGTATAGCATTGAATTTTCCCTACTGAAAACAGTCTAGTGCATTTTGACAACGAAACATGTCTCTTTAGCCGCTCTTCCACCTCACTTGTCATTAGTTAGGGAGAAGAGATAACCTTTGGCTTAGCAATCACTGGTCCTTTTCAGGAATTCTGTTCTTGTTCATTCTGAAGGTCTGACTCTCCAGACCTCTACACAGGCCCCAGTCTGTTTCTTCTGGGATCAGCTGAGTTGTGTACAGGGTTTGAACTCTGGGGCAGCTCTATTTGGCTTTGCTCCTATCTCTTAGGGGAAACATGTGTTTTTTCACAACCTAAGTAATCAGCATTAGGAAAGGCCATGACCCAGCCTCCTTCAGTCTCCTTTACACCCAAGGCTTTGCCTCTGTGGCCTTCTCTCATGCTTCATGTGCACTGAACAGCAAGCATATTGATCAAGACATTCTCAGCTTTGCTAGCTATCAGAAAAAGTAAAAATAAAATAAAATAATTAAGAATTAGACGGTCAAACCACATCAAATGGTTAGAAGGATTCATGAACTAAAATTAAGTATTGGCCTATGTTGTTATATTAGAAAACAATAGGCAATGATGTATAAAAAAAATAAGCATATAACCTAAGACTTTGTAATGTCACAGCTAAAGAGAAATTTACTAAAATAATATTCATAGCATTATTTATGCTATCTGGGAGTTGGAACTTGTAGTTTTTAACTTATGAGAAATGAATAAACAAATTATGGTGGGTACTTACTATAGAATTTATTTCCAATAGTAGAGGTCAAGTTGATTAAAATATATGCCGATGGGAAGGAGCATGAGAAACGAACTGATGATCAGAGAACAAATATATAACACAATGAAATAATTACACGTGGTTTCTTGAATAGGTTAGTAACTGGTGGTGTTATTAGCTCAATGGTTCATCATTTTTAAATAGGACAAAAAAAAGAATAAAATCCCTGAAAGTAGATAAGGTATAGATCTAATGATAAGGTGTAGATAAGGTGTAGAATTATTCCTATTATATTAGTTTTCTATTGTTGCTATAGCAAATCGTTACAAGTTTGGAGGCTAAAATTTATAAATGTATTATAATTCTGGAAATCAGAAATATAATACAGGCCCAGAAGCTAGGCATCATCAGGGTCGGCTCTATCTGGAGGCTCTAGGAGAGAATCTCTCACTTTGTTTTGCAGTTACCAGATACTGTCTGCAGCCATTGTACTGCACATCATACAATTTATCAGAATAATCTGTTTCCAAGCACCAGTTTAAAAAATAGGCCACCATAAAGGATGTAGCCAAAAATGGATGGGTACTTATTTAATCCCAAATAAAATATTCAAACAGAATTAAACTGCAATGGTTTCATTCCTCTGCAAAACAAATTTGTAAATTATTAAATGCACGAGTTTTATGTTTTTAAAGATATTGAAGTTAAAAAGGATCATATTGATTTGCATTGGCAACCTCCGGTTTTAGACATGTTGGCCTGAAAGCAATATATACAAACAGACCACATTTTAGTTTACCTGAGCAGAAAACCTCTTTAAAAAAATGAATGCATAAATGAATATGCTTAAGATTTCATCATTTCTTAAAAGAACATGAGCTCTTTTGATATAGATAGATAGATAGATAGATCTGATATAATGCTACATGAACTCTTTTGATATATATATATATGATATAATGCTAGTTTTCCTTTTAAATATATACCTCTACAATGTGAAATTATAAAACACATAAAGCAAGATCGTATACATAAATACTTGATAAAACTAAAATATCTAATTTTACTCTAATTATGGGCTAAAAAATTGGCTACCACTGTTTCATGAATGATGTAGAAGACACAAGACACCTGGATCAGTATCAAAGGACTATAGCACTCATGGCACAGAAGGCAGCATAGACATGATATGTGTGTTTATCCTTTCTTGCTTCTCATGTACCATAGGGCTGAGGAAGAGTTGTTCACTTAGAGGCTTTACTTACTGAAGGTTTATATTAGAGCTGAGTTAGTTCTTAAGTCTTATATGCCATCATTAGTCACAATATCAGTTTATTAATGATGATAACAACAAGGTTAGTGATGCTGTTGATAATGAACAACACATTGAGAGTTGACTATGGACAAATGTCTGAATTCAGTGTTTTACATTACCTATTTATTATCACATTTATTATAAAATGTTCCCAATAACAATGAGATACAGAAACTATTATTGCTATTCCCGGGGGAGATGATGGCACTTAAGCAAAGGGAGGTTAATTACCTAAAGTACATTTAAAAAATGAATCTGGCAGTCTAGTGGCAGAAACTATAGTTGTAATCATTTTGCTAAAGGTATTTGTTTCATGATGAAGTTACTTCTAAACTGAGTACTTAGACCATTGGTCAAATTTCTCTTCAACAGGTTGAAAACTAATCATACAGTTAGTGTCTCCTATGATTTGAATGTATGTGGTCCTCTAAAGTTCATGTGTTATAAACTAATATTCAAAGTGATATTATTAAGAAATGGGGCCTTGGGGAAAGTAATTACGTCATGAGGGTTCTGCCCTAAAGAATGGATTAAGCAGGATCCTGTAAAAGATTTTGAAAGAAGCATTCTAGTGCCTCTTTTTTTGCACCTTCTATTCTTTCTGCCATGTGAGGATGCAGCTTTGGTGTAGTCTGGAAGATGGCACCATCTTATAAGCAAAGATTCCACAATAAAGACCCATTCTCACAATATTCACATTTTTCAATTAATAACACCAAAATATTAGTTAATTTGTCTAATATCACATGTTAACATAATAAGTTCTGGATCACAAAATGAGATGATTGAAATATGTCTTGATTTTGGACAAAGTCAAAATGGAAAAATGGGATCTAGAAAATCCAGTCAGGATAATACTTATTATATTCGCAATCTAATCTCCAGTATGTACCAAAAATGGTTAAATATCCTTTTAACATAAAGTCATACCATCATAATTATCTAGTACTATGTAAAATACTATCTGGAGTACTTCATTTTTACTCTTTTCTCAAAAATTTCATAGATTTATGTAACCTAATGAATTCCTGAATTATGTATGACCACACAAATACAAATATTTTAAGCTCTTTATAATTTGTTGTATAATTTATATCGAAGTACCGTTTTCAAAATGTTCTAGGTTTTATTTTTTAAAAAAACACATAAGCTGCCTTTTGTGGTATTTATATACATTTAAATCTAAAATTCACAAACTTGCAGGCTGTTCTCTTTGGCTTGCATGGCATTTTGATTTCTTAAATGCCTTAAAAATTATGTGACATCATTTAAAAGTTGAGATATCTGTGGTAGAACAATCAAAGTGATTGGACTCTTATTTCCAGATGACATCACTCACCCTAAAAGAAATAGTACCTGTACCTTTTCCATTTAACCGCCGCCGAACTCTGTCAAGTTTCCTTATTTCATCACTTTGCTGATACCTGTAAGTATTCTTCTCATGACCCATTTCCCACTTCTAAGACTATAAATTTTAAAGTGGAAGATGAATTTTGAGTATTTGGTTTTTCAATTTGGTTACCAGTTTCAAAGTTGACAATATTACCATAATATTGTTCTCATGAGAAAATGCTGTGTTTGCAAAACCAAAGGTGATAAAAATAACCTCTCATGATTTAATCAAGCCTATGAGTCAGTACCAGTGAGTACTGTTGATCATGCCATGGAGAGTTTTGCTTCTATTTCCAATTTTTCTGCAGTATACATAGATTTCAATTTAAGGATTGGTGCTTAGTTCACCAAGATGTCAGAGAGAGAGAGAGAGAGAGGGAGATTTTTTACTGTAAATAACAGATTCTTCATCTCTCTCTCTCTCTCTTATAATTAGCATGTACCAAATGAGAGTAAAGCTCTAGAGTTTACAGGTCACCTCTTTTCAAAATCTTTTCACCTTTTGGTAGTAATGTCAGAAAGCATCATGGAAAATCTGTCTAGAGGCCTTGGAGAAGAATGCATTGCTATTGCAGAGAATGAGGTTAGGGAGTTTACATTGATGAGAATTATTTGATTCAATCATTTGGTGAATTGTAAATAAGATCATTAAAGCACTTGATTTTATTTATAGCTTCTGTACGTAGTCAGGACAAAATGTCACTTTAAAAGAATAACCTGCAAGATAGCATAAAGTTAAGGATTTTAAAAATTGATAGCTGTATAAAATGATTCCCGGGATAATGCTTAAAAATCATGACATAATGTTCCATGCATTCCTTTGAATGTGTCAGCCAAATATTAGGCTCTCATATCCTTACAAAAAGTCAGAAAAGAAGAAACTTGTCCAGGGAAATGACCCATAGTATCTTTAGATATAAACAAGGTTGTTGGTCAAAATAAATCATATTTGTTATTCTACGAATGGTGGGAGTTTTCTTAAGCAAAATATGTTGAAATGGAATTAAGGTTAATATCCATGTAGTATATTTAAAAACCAATTTCATGAGATCATTTCTTCCTCTGAGCTTTAGAATGGGCTAGTCCAAAACATCAAGAGAATCTAAGTAATGCTTCAGGTGGCTGAGAAAATACTAACTTTGCCATTGTGCTGATATGAATCAGAAAAAGGAAAAATGTTTTAAGCCACCCACTTAAAATGTGGCTTCCCTCAGCTGAGACTTGGATAAAATACGGTGAGTGTTAACTGGAGAGTAGAGTAACTCTTCTGGTGAACAAATACCCACATATCTCAATTATCCTTTGACTGGGGTTAGATGGATGATCACCTGCAGATCAACAAAACCTTGTGCTGAACTGAAGACCATATCAGTGTTACGCAGGGGTGGAAGAAGAGAGTCGGCATTCCACTTAGATAATTGTTTCAAATCTGATTCAATGCAAATATAAATTTACGATAAAAACTATAAAATACTATGCCACATAGCATGACCAAGAATATGTTCAATATAAAAATCAAAAATGAAGATTATTGTAGTCATATATCTGCCTCATATAAACTCACTGTCAAATTGATAATCCTTGCTGAACCCAGCACATAAATTGTATGCAAGGCACACACAACAATAGTGACACTAAAACGTTAATATTAGATATTAATATTAAATATTAGGAAACAACTACTAGGGATAATTAATTACGTTTTAAATAGTTCCTTTTTATTCTTACTTCGTGAAATAATTTCTGAAAGAACTGCCAGTCTCAATCATTGTTTGGTCAAGAAAATAATAGTATATCATCAGTTAATAAGTGAATGTTTATTGTATTTCTTTTGGATATGGGGAGGCATGGGGTGCTTATACCCAGGTTATCTTAAAATGCTTAATGAATTATTGAAAGACAAAATGAAAAGTACAGAGGTACACTAATGCAGTTTAGAAGTATTGAGGGCATTCAAGATTCTTTTTTTAAAGCTATTCTTATGCAAATGGAGGTGCTACTCATTTTTAATCAGCAGAATAAAGGAAATATTATACTTATCAGGAAATGTTTATCAGACATTCAGGATTCAGAGTCTTAACTTTTCAGTTATTTTCAAGGGCATATTGCACCTTACATTTTACTTAAATTATTATTTGTTTAGTCAGCTAGCTCAATTCAAAGTTCATAGTCGTAATGTTCTTGAGTGGTTTTCAACTCAATCCAACAAATCTTTATCAAGCTTCCAGGTTCAAGACACTGTTCCAGGTGCTGAATAAGATGAGTAAGTCATTACCTTAAAAGATTCTTCCCTCTTAGCAAACAAAATAAGTCTAATATAGTGAAGTGGCTCGAAGTGTAGCCATCTTGTTAGACTGCCTGGTTTCAAATCTGACCTTATCTATTTAGTCATTTAACTATGGCCAGATTAGCATACACCTCTTTTGATTCAACATCCACATCAAAATAATGAAGATAATAATAGTAATTCCCTTCTCGTAAAAATGTTAAGAATATTCAAACTGTACTATAACAATAATCAAAACAGCCTGGTATTGGTACAGGAACAGGCCTATGGACCAATGGAACACAATAGCGATTCTAGAAGCAAAACCTCAATTTCTCAGCCAGCTCAGCTTTGACAAAGCCTCCATCAACAATCACTAGGGTGAGGAGAACCTATTCAAAAATTGGTGCTGGGAAAACTGGCTGATCATATGCAGAAGATTGAAACAGGATCCCTACCTATCACCATACACAAAAACTAACTCTTAATGTATCAAAGACCTAAATGTAAAACCTCAAACTATAAGAATCTTAGAAAATGCAGGAGACACTCTTATGGAAACTGGAACTGGCAACCAATTCCTGATCAAAACCCCCATGTTCCCATGCCATAAGAGATAAGAAGATAAGTGGTACCTCACGAAACTGAAAAGCTTCTGCAATGCAAAAGAAACCACCAAGAGAGCAAGAAGACAGCCCATGGAGTGGAAAGAAAATATTTACCAACTGTATATCTGACAAAGGCCTAGCATCCAGGATCTACAAGGAACTCAAACGTGCCAAAAGGAAAAACAAAAAAAACAGCCCATTAAACAGTAGGCTAAAGGCATGAATAGACACTTCTCAAAAGAAGATATATGGGCAGCCAACAGACACATGAAAAAGTGCTCAGCCTCACTCATTATCAGAGAAATGCAAATCAAAACCACATTGAGATACCACCTAACCCCAGTAAGAATGACCATCATTAGTAAAACAAATAACAACAGATGCTGGCAAGGATGTGGAGAAAAGGTGTACTTCTACACTGCTGGCAGAAACTCAAACTAGTGCTACCTCTTTGGAAAACAGTGTGGCAATTTCTGAAAGAATTAGAAATTAGCCTTCCATATGAACCAGCAATCCCCCTATTGGGAATATACCTTGAGGGACTCAAATCATTCTACCAAAAAGATACCTGCACATGCATGTTTATTGCCGCACTATTCACAATAGCAAAAATATGGGACCAAGCGTGCTATCCATCGAAACTGAACTAGATAAAAAATGGGGTCCATATAGAAAATGGAGTATTATGCAGCCACAAAGAAAGACAAGCATATGGACTTCACAGCAACTTGAGTGAATTTACAGTCTATCATACTCAAATCTATGACAGGAACAGAGTGCTGTATGTTCTCATTCATAAATAGATCTTGAAAAATTATTATAATACTCTCAGAAAGGGACTGACAGTAGGGGGAAACTGCCAGGGGAGGGAGGATGGGATTGGCAGTTGAGGAAAACTGCCAGGGGAGGAGGGGCACACCTCACCAATAAGGGTACCTGCATAATGAACATTTGTGTACCTAACCCTGAATTGTACCCCAAATCTTTAAAATAAAAAATTTAAAAGTTAAAAAAATGTTGAGTATTGTATTAGAAAATCCTTGCAAAGACCTTAGTAAGTGTTCTACTGTTTATTATCACTATTATTGTGATTTGTGATTTCATGTATCTTCATACTTTGACGTGTGATGTTCATTGCACATAATTGCTATGCATTGTTGTATTACAAAAATAAAAATCTAACAACAAGACAAACAATCCATGGGGCTCTCATTGGTCTCCACTGGAAGAATAGCTGACTGTCTTTCAAGACTCACACTATGATATCACTTGGTAAATGTGCCATAAATTTAGCTCTGACTCAAAATACATGTATATTTGCAAGCTGAGAACAGAGCACTTTGTCAGAAGTCCAGTCATATTAACCAAGCTCTCAGGAATGGTATAAAGAAAAGTAAATGCCACTTTAGAATTGATAATAAAAACGGTAACTATCTTACAGGCTGGAATATCAATCTTTGCACCACTGTCATGTAACTTTCATTAGCATAGCCTATATACTAGGTACTCTAAGCATTTATGCATGTGTTAATTTAATTTTCCCATAACTATGATACAAATTATGCTATAGTATTAATACATGTGAAATCCAAGGCACAGAGAGGGTCTGCAATTGCCTAAGTTTGCCCAACTATTAGGTGACAGAATATTGATCATGTACACAGGAATTCTGGCTCATTATATTACATTCATAATCACTGTGTCACGATACCATTATGTGCATTAGCTTTTGTGGTATAATACTATCCTTTTATCTCAGTTTTGTGTCATTTAAAATAAATCAGTTGGTAAAAGTAATATCCTGTGTAGAAAATCAAAGCAATTATTAGAATGCTTCTTCCACAATTTGATTCTATAATTTGAGGGCCAAATATATGTTTGGATCTGACAAAAGGTTATTTTTAATCTGTAAAATCTAATATACAGTCAACATCTTGAAGAGAATAATGTTTTTCATGCTGCACAGGACATTCCCAACGGCTCCTAAGTATACATCTAATCACAAGACTCAGTAAAAATTATCTAGAGGACATCTAGGTAAATTTACAGATTAAATGCAATCTCTATCAAATTGCCGACACTATTTTTCACAGACCTAGACAAGCCAATACAGAAATTCATATGGAAACAAAAAACAGCCCGAATAGCAAAAGCAATCTTCAACAAAATGAACAAAGCTTGAGGCATCACACTCCCACAATTCAAACTTGTAATATTACAAGGCTACAGTGGCCAAGACAGCATGATACTGTCACAGGAATAGACACATAGACCAATGGAACAGGATGGAGAATCCAGAAATAAAATTATGGTCCTTCAGTCAACTCATCTTCAATAAAATCATAATAAACAAATATCATGGAAAAGAAAATCATATTTAGCAAATGGTGCTGGGAAAACTAGTTAGCTACATGCAGAAGAATGAAACTGGATCATTACCATATACAAAAAATAATTCAAAATGAATCAAGGTCTTAAATGTACAACCTCATACTATTAGAATTTTAGAGGAAAATTGAGCTGGGTACCTGGCTCATGTCTGTTATCCCACTACTTTAGGAGGCAGAGGCAAGAGGGTTGCTTGAGCCCACGGGTTCGAGGTCAGTCTGGGCAACTTGGCAAGATCCCATCTCCACAATAGATCAAAAAATGAGTTGGGCAAGGGATAAAAAAATTTAGTAGGAAAAGAAACTAGCATAAGAACAATTTTAAAACATTCCATCTAGAATTATTCTGCCAAAGAGATAAGGTTGTTAGAAAGAACACAAGGGATGTTTTAAGGCAGTGAAGCAAGTGACAATGTTTATGATGGATGGTGCATTTGAACTGATACTGAAGAATTTAAAGAATATAAGTATTAACAATCAGTTTGAGATAAAGAGAAGTTGCGTTCAATTGCTGTTCATTCATAGAATTATGAATATTTGTCATCAGAAGACCAGAAAGGTAAGTTGAGCTTTTCTGAACTCTGTATAACATGTTTGTCTGATTACAACATAACTAAACATACCTTTCATCTCTCTATTCATTGCACAAGCATTTCACAGAGATTTGTGCATGCAAAGATACTGTCAAAAAACACACAGGAATATACAAACAAAACAACCACAGTAATATGATTTAGTCCTAGGAGATATATATACAAAGTGTTCTTAAAGCACAGATAAAGGAGAATGTAAGAAAGATAAAAAGATCCTAAGCCTAGAGGTCTCACAACAGAGGAAATATCTGAGTTACATGTTAGAATGAAAATAAGTTTTTCAGACAGGTAAAGGGGAATAGTATCTGCTTTAATTACACATAAATCACTCCATTCTGCCACCTGAATGTATATCAGTATAATAACTATGAAACAAATGAAATAAGTCAATTCATGATTTGTGTTAAATCCTTCCAACAAGTCACAAAATCTCTTAACCAAGGTACCAGTCAACATGTAACTTCCCATTATGTCATCATAATGTTTGTCTGGATTATTTGTGAAAATCAGTTTCCCATTTTGCATTTTTATATAGATATAACCTTTTTATATGTATTGAAGTTGTCTTAGTTGTAGATTTATGTGTTTTAAAGATGAAAAGTAAATTCTAAGCTTTAGACTCCTCTACATGGATGCGATTAAATATTCCACCACATTCTGAAATGGCTTATTCTCTGAGAAACTGCAGTGTTACCTTTTGATCTCTGTAATTAGTCTTCATTATAACAAGAATTGTGCAAATAAAATATGTGACTCATTAGAAGAATCATTTAATATTAATTGCTGATATTTATTCTTAATGAACCACAGAGATGTTTTGGATATTCAAATTGTTTATTCTTTTGATTTTAAAAAAGGTTCTGGTTTGGTTGCACAATTCACTTTTAAGAAGTATTGTACATAGACAGGAATTTGCATCATATATTATTATTAATTCGCTTAATCTATGTATGTCATAGTATTCTTTTTGCTCATTGACTGGTAAAATTAATGTAAGATGTTTAACATGCCATTTAATTCAGTTTTGAGTATCATTATTTTAGAGTTCTTTAATTTTCATTTCATAGTTCCTTTACATGAGTCTTACTTATTAATCATTGAGCCAGAGAAGTATTCATCAAATTGGGCTACATATGTTAAACCTCAGATTTTTCCTATTCAGAGGCAACACTAAAAAGTCATTATACTGCTTAACACTGCTATTTCTACTAAGGTTATTTTTCTCAACCTTGATCACTTTAATATGTGGTACTTTGATTTTATTTAACTTTTTTGTATATTTATGTTTGATACATTCAAATAATTAACTATTTATTGGACATTATTAACTTTGACTAATTTTTCTTCATAAAAAAATGCTTTAGTTCACTTTTCATAAACCAATCCAGAGTTCATTCCTTACTCTCTTAATATTTTATTAGCATTCCATAATTATCATTTATGAGCCGGGCTCGGTGGATCAGCCTGTAATCCTGTGCCTTTGGGAGGCTGAGGTGAGTGGATTGCCTGAGCCCGTGGGTTAGAGACCCACCTGGGCAGCGAGACCTCATCTCTACAATAAATCAAAAATCTGCCGGGCGTGGTAGCGCATGCCTGTAATTACGGCTACTTGAAAGGCTGAGGCGGAGAGATCACTGGACCACAGCAGGTTGAGGTTGCCGTGGCCGGAAGCGGCCACTGCACTCCAGTCTGGGCGACAGAGTGAGACTCCAACTCAAAAAAAAAAAATTATCATTTATCTACTATATGTATGTTTGGCTTAGACTACAAACAAGTGTGTCTGGTCTACCTTACTTCAAACTGGCTTTTCTTTGATGGCTAATATCATTTCAGTAAAGTTCTGATGCGTATTTGGAAAAAATACAGTCCTTTTTTTAAGGTCATCATTTACACTTTTATTAAAATTTTTACCTACCGGCCACTGTTAATTTTTTTTAGGTGTACATGCTTATTCTAATCTATGTGGCTGACAGGGCAACTGTCTTTTCCTACCAAAGGCCTAGGTTCCCCACACTTTCAGATTTTAAGTTTGAAATAGATGTTTTTACAAAATTGTATTTGTAGAGTATTTTGTTTCTTACTCTTCTACTTCTGTCACTGTGTTATTCATTTATTATTTAGAACTGACCTCTTTCAAGTATCAGTGTGGTTGCATCTTAACACTACTGTTCTGAGAGCAAGCATTCTTTTCCTTCATGTTTCAAGAGTGCTCTATCTCCTAAACTCTTGTTTTTATTTATTTTGACTTTTGCTTTACATTTGTCTCTTCCTTACAAAATTTCTTCACTTAAAGTTTGCTTCCAGAGAATCTGGTGATGTGTTTTAGAGATAAAGAAGATGTATGAGAAAATAGTATATGCTCTGGTTTGTGAATATAATGTTTTATCTTTCTGATAATATTTGAGACTTCTCCAATATCTTAATTGCTGTTGATATCCTTATATAAAAATATTTGGAACATCTCATCAGGCAGACACCATAGTTTAAAAACACCAATTATTAACTTTAATGAATAGACATAGGATTTACATATGATAATAATTATATATTTAAAAATTAAGGCAGGGATTTAAGCTATCACAAAGAAATAAATAAGTGAAACAGACTGTTATCATCTGGATAATGTAGTGTTGGTTCCCATGAACTACTATTGTTGTGAAATTGGTGGTGGTGTTGCTTGCTTCAATTTTAGGTCTACCATCTGATGGTTGTATTTGAGACATTTTCGGTATCCTTTTATCAACCCATTCTAGCCACCCTTTTTCCCTCTTCAGTATGTATGGTTATATGACAAGGTATTGTTGTTCTGCTCCACTAAACTGTCTCTTCCGAGGGCCCAATTTCTTGACAGTTACCGAAAGGGCTGCCAATGCAGAGTAGCCAAGCTGGGAGCAATTCAGAGCATGTGGTAGTTGCTGTGTTTGAGTGACAGAGAATGTAATTCTGAAAAGGAATGGGAACAATAACCAGGTTAATTAAGGAGAGTGCTAATAAATGAAGAGCCTAAAGAGAAAAATGATTGTCTAGACCACTCTTCAGGAGTAATAGCACATTACATTATCAAATATTTGTAAGAACATTGAATTTACATAGCATATAAAGATACATTTTCACATCAGAAACATTACTTTGCAGTTCCTTTCCAGGAAGCATTATATTTTGTTGATCCATAAAAATGCCTGTTTTCATAACTTTTAAGCTGATTTATGATATATAATAAAATTTAATATATCATACATTTTAGGGTAATATTTATTTGTTTGTTTATGTATGTATTTAACAAACCTCTACAGAATGTCAGAAACTCCCTAGGCATCACCAATTTAATTACTGAAATGATGCTGTCCCTACATTCATGGAGTTTATATTAATGAAGGACACAAACATACAATCTGATTGTCACAATATAGCATATTAAGTGTTTTGACAATATTTTACAGAATATTTTGCAATCCCTTTTCTTATAGTCCATTATGCCCTCTGTTCATTTTCCAGATCCTAGTACTGGACTTCTTACCAGGACAGTGTAGGGATATATGGATAGATATATAATGTTGCTTAGAGACCTTCTGACTAGAAGAAACCTTTACTGGAGTGGTTGAAACCTGCCCAAGAGGATGACTCTTGAGAGCCTACGGAGGCAAGTGTCTGTGCCTAAGATCCTACCTTACTGCTTCTTCTAAGAAAGGAAACTAAAATCAGACTGTTGAGAAATGGAGATGGTGGTGGATCACCTGTAATCCCAGTATTTTGGGGGGTCGAGGTGAGAGGATTGCGTGCGCCCACAGGTTCCAGACCAGCCTAGGCAACTTGATGAGACCTCGTCTTTACAATAAGTGGTCTTCGGTTATTTGTTTATGTGATAATCACTAAGTATGATTGTCTCCAACTCCATCCAATTTGCTGCCAAGTCTATAATTGTATCCTTCTTTATGTTACTTTCTTAAATTCTTATTGTACTGTTTGTTTGGCTTCTCAGGATTTACCCCGTGTCTGTGAATTACAGGAACCAGCCAACCATTTGGGCAGAAGTTTTGTTTAAACTTCTTGATACCATAAAGATCCTATCCTCGGCTCTTCCATTTATGAGAAATTTGGAGATGTGCTCAGCATTCAACCTATATTTAAATTATTCTTGGCTTTTACTTTCTGCTGGACCTTCTCAGATCTTCTTTGTACACATACATAGTTGCCCAACCAGGCATATGAGAAGAGTTGTTTAGCTCTTTATAAACGCTCTCCTTTCCTGCAAACCCTCCACATTTCTGAATGGTGTGTCTGTTGCCCAGTTGAGATGGTGACCTCATGGCAGACTTGCATGTTTTCACCATTTTTTTTTTCTAACGAGTTTTCACTTTATGTTGCCAATGCTATAATGTGTTTTTTCTTCATCTCCAAATTAATTCTAACTCTTTTGGCAGTAAGATTGTTGATTTCCTTCTTAGTATGTGTGGTTTGTAAGAGCATATCCAATAGAGATAACTTACAGTCATTCACTTCTAACATAATGGATTCTTTCTGCATACTTTTGAACTTCATATAAGAAACACAGAATTTATTTTGTATCTGAATTCATTTATATTGAACTTATAATTATTTCTTGTTGTTGTATAGTGTTTCTTTGCATGAAAATACTTTCTATTAGTTACCCATTTTTATTTTAATATGTACTACCAAGATTGTTATTGTGTATCATGGGAACCATTTTTTCCTTTGAACATTTCTTTCTGTGCATATAGTTCTGCTGAGTTTACTTGAAAAGAAGAATTCTGGGTTACAGCATTAGTGGATGATAGCAAACAGTTTTTCACAATGTTGCAGCACTGTGTATTCTCTTCAGCAAAGCATGAGAGCTGCACTGTTTGTATGTACTCTCCAACACTCTGTTGCCTGCCTTTTTCATCTGAGCCATGTTGGTGTGTTTGTGGAGATATCTTTTCATGGTTTATTTTACATTTTTCTAATGATAAAAAAGTCTGAGAATTTTCTTAAGCCATTTGGATATTTCCCTCGGTGAAGTGTATTTTCAGACCTATTGCCTACTTTTTGTTTTTGGTATTTTCAGTTGCTTTCACCAGTGTGTAGTCTTATTTTATTATTGATTTGAAAGTCTTTACATATTTTGAGTTGTCACTGCACAGGTCTGATTATTTGGGAAACAGACTCTGGGATAGAAATACACTGGCAGGAAGTTTATGGTGGCATGATCTCTGGTCTAAAACCCTTGAAGAAATGAGGAAGCAGAACTGGGGAAAGGCAGAGAATCGCTATAGAAAGTTACAGCAAAGGTCTCAGTTGATTTCTCAGGACATCTGGAACTGGAGTAGTTCTACGTAATATTGCCAAATTGAGACGTGAGAGTCAATATTTTATGCCACCATATTAAGCCATTAGATACATTCTACCTCTGGGAAGAGGTTGTACCTAAAACAAGACTTTTATCTTTATCTGAAAATTTTGATGTCTTTTAGTGCTTCTGTATTTTTTTATTGCACCTTTTCCACATCGGCAAAACATTTCCCTTAGAGACCGTTTTTTCATCCAGGGAAACAAAGATACAATAAAAAGTCTCTTGGGGTAAGATTAAATGAATAAGGAGAGTGGGGCGCAGGGATCGTGCCATTTTTGGTCAAATACTGTTGGACACTCAGTGAGATATGGACAGATGCATTCACAAATCAACCATCATGAAATGGGCAAACATTGAAAGAATCTCCAACAACAACAGCAACAAAATTTACGAAGCCAAACTCACCCTATCACAACAATTGTAGCTGAAACACTGACTGATGGATTCCTGGAACACTTAACTAGCATAGGAAGCCTATATGACAAGGTACCCACCCTTCAAAATTTATTTCCGGTTTTTTGGGGTCCCTCCTCGTATACTGAAAGTTTATTGTGAAGCATGTTGTCATGAAAACATATTTAATTTAATAAATTGCAAGTGACCACACACTTCTGCAACTCAAAAATCTAAAATTAAATAAATACTGCAATAAATGCTGTATTAATAAGATTGATATTTCATAAATTATATAGCTTATTTTGTCTAACTAATTGATTCCCAATGAAACAATATAATATGTTTGCAGCATATATAGATAGACACATTTGGAAGTCATTCTTTAGCTTATGATATATGCTTAATTTTGTGAAAACGGGTTGCAACTAGAAAATACAGTTTCCCCAAAGCAAAACTTACTCATAACTATTTGAAGAACACAGTGTTACAATAAATACTGTATAACATGGTTATCATTCCTATAGAATATAAGATTTAAAAGGTAAGCACCAAAATATAAAGGGTTTAGTTTCTAGAAAAGTGAGACATAATTATTTCATCTTATTACATATGCATAACTTTAACTTCCTAATTATTAAATTTTGAATTTTGTTAAATTATTTCATATTAAATTTCATTGAACATAATTATGCTTAATTTGAGTGTATTAAAAACTATTGTTAAATTTGATTTTGTAAGCCAGGCTCGGTGGCTCAGCCTGTAATCCCGCGCCTTTGGGAGGCTGAGGTGAGTGGATAGCCTGAGCCCGCGGGTTCGAGACCCTCCTGGGCAGGCGAGACCTCATCTCTACAATAAATCAAAAAATCAGTCGGGCGTGGTAGCGCGCGCCTGTAATTCCGGCTACTCGGAAGGCTGAAGCGGAAGGATCGCCGGAGCCCGGCAGGTCGAGGCTGCGGTGGCCGGGAGCGGCCACTGCACTCCAGTCTGGGCGACAGAGTGATACTCCAACTCAAAAAAAAAACAAAAACAAAACAAAACAAAAATTTGATTTTGTATAAATTTGCAGAATTATTTTGCTTTATATAATTGTTTTTTCAAAGAAATAAATGAAACGTCATCTATAGCATTACTTGAGGAAGGGTAGACTTTCATAACTCACAAAGAAACTGGGTGTTTATGCTTGTAGTTTCCTGGTGACATTGTAGATTGAGATCCAGAGTCTGGGCTTCTTAGAATAATAAATGAAATTCTTTGACACACAACCTCATCATTAATCCTGTACAACAATCTGAGAACATCAACAAGTACATAGATGATCCCCATTAGATAATTACTAGAGGAACAATCAGAAGTTTTATAACTATCAGAAGAATAAACAAAAAAAAGTTTTAACTGTATTCGTGTTTTTTTAGGGATGAGTTAGAATCTTTTGTTTGTTCTTTAGGTCGAGACCACAGTTTATCTGACCGATTTAACACTATTTATGCCCTTCAATTTCCATTGATGTGTTTTAACAATGGACAGTATTTCTGGATTTTTGTTGACAATCATCTGTCATACATTTGAGTACATTTTTATACAGTCTGAGACAAATGCAATTATAAACCATATTCAAATAATTAGAATATCATCATTTGAATAAAATTAATGCAAATTGAACAAATACATCTTTTTTCAAAAACAGAAAGAATGACTCCCAACTATGAAACTTGAAAATGATGATAACTTTCATTAGAATACTGGAAAAAGTTGGGCTCAGTGGCTCAGCCTGTAATCCCGCACCTTGGGAGACTGACGTGGGTGGATTGCTTCAGCCCGCAGGTTCGAGGCCCACCTGGGCAATTGGTGAGACCTCATCTCTACAATAAATAAAAAAAAAAAACTAGCCAGGCGTGGTAGCGCCTGCCTGTACTTCCAGCTACTTCGAAGGCTGAGGCGAAAGGATCGCCAGAGCCCAGCAGGTCAAGGCTGTGTTGGCCAGGAGGGGCCACTGCACTCCAGTTTGGGCGACAGAGTGAGACTCCAGCTCAAAATAATAATAATAATAATAATAATAGTAATAATAATAATTGAACAATTAGTACTAAACAATCATGCAGAAATTTCCTCGAGGTTGTTCTATTGTCTATTGTCTTTGTGTATCCTAACCTGGGTTATACGAACATGGTCCTGGAGTACATTTCCTGTTACCAAGCAGCTTTTTTTAAGAAGCGATAAAAAAGCTCTGGATTTCCTAGACATCCTTTCAATTTTAAAGGTTTCTTCTGTCCCTTTGAGTCCTGACCTTGAAGATGGCGACATTAAAAACTGACTGATTTGTACTCAATTGTACTACAGGAAAAAAAATTAATGAGGATAAAATATGACTATAACTTTTACTGGATTTATTGGCCAAAGAAATCATAATTTAAAAATCTACAGCAGATGGAAGCAGGACAATTTTTATAAATATTTATAATTTTTTTTTTTTTTTGAATTGGAGTCTCACTCTGTCGCCCAGACTGGAGTGCAGTGGCCGCTCCCGGCCACCGCAGCCTCGACCTGCTGGTCTCCGGCGATCCTTCCACCTCAGCCTTCCGATTAGCCAGAATTACAGGCATGTGCTACCACACCCGGCTGATTTTTTGATTTATTGTAGAGATGAGGTCTCGCTGCCCAGGTGGGTCTCGAACCCGCGGGCTCAGGCAATCCACTCACCTCAGCCTCCCAAAGGCACAGGATTACAGGCTGAGCCACTGAGCCCGGCTATAATTATTTACAGTTATTAATTATCTAAAATTATAATGAGAAAGAGTACAAATATGAATAGATTTGGAAAGGTAAGAGTGCATGCTTGATATTACCAAATAAAAACAAATCCAGACTTAGATAAAATGAGACTTGATTCAAGAAGATTATTGCCGTAAACAATCTAATCTCAGAATCTGAAGCACGTCATAATCAAACAAAATAGATTTTCTGTTATAAAGAAGGGTAAGCAGAGCGAGCTGAAGTTTTTAAAAGAAAATCAGGCAAGCAAAAGTGTGAGCAGACAGCACGATCAGGAGTATCTGACAGGAAATGCTTCTTCCTGAGGTCAGCTCATTTTAGGAGAGCTGTTAAAGAAGGATGCTCTACATTTAAGTTTAAGTGCTTGCTCAGACTTGCTGGCAAGCTGAAATTTAGGGACCTGTAGGGAGGAGAGAAGCCAGATTAAAGTTTAGTCAAGGCAAGTCACGGGGTGAGAAATGAGCAAAAGTGAACATTTAGTCAAGTGAGAGCCACACGTTTTCATACTCATGGAAGAACTAAACAAACATATTTTGGTGTATCGCATTGAGATCACACGTATATAACTGGAACCAATCTTTTGTTTTTTTAGTTACACTGCTGATTTCTCTAATACACATTTTTAATTTACTAATATATCTTGATATTTATCCACACAAACATATAAATGTACATAGTACTAACAATTTATTTAAAGTTATATAGTACTAATAATTTATTTAAAGATTGAATTCCAGTTTCTAAAATATACTTTTATCATACCTATATAAAACTATATATGTAATCGGTTGATTGATTTTTATCATCTTAATTTAGTTGTTATAAAAATACATTTATGGACAAGAATGCATAAGTGAAAATCACACAAAATCATCTGAAGGTCATATACGTTTATTTCTCTGACATATTTGAATTTTAATGTCTTGTGATATTTTGAAATGTACAAATCACTAACTAATTACTTCAGGATTTCATTATTCCAAAGACTAAAGTATATTAAAGATGTTCAAAAATATTTCTAACTTACCGCTAAAAATAAAACACAGTAGTGTATATTGGAAATTTACTTATTTTTAATTTGACTACAAACAGTTTTATTTACATAATGCAAATGTGTTAACTTTGAGGTCTAAGTATTTTTGTGGTGGAGGCTGGAGAGAAAACAACAAACACATCTGCTTTCCTAGTAAATTTTACCAATATGTAACTCACAGAATTCTATTTGTATCTAGCTCCCATCTAAACTATCGTTAACTCTTTTAATTACATGTAAATATATCACTGGTACAGACAAACTTCATCACATTCCATAAAATTTATCTTAATAGATATTTAATCTCCTCAAGTATCTT
>NW_007233275.1:0-3094 GCF_000164805.1 Carlito syrichta | reverse complement strand
AAAAAAAAAAAAAAAAGTAAAATAGCACTTTCATCCTTCCAGTCTCACAGCCTAGAAACCGTAGAGTTATTTCTCTCTCAAATTCTGTTTCTACCCTCATCACCTACCATGGATTCCGTGACCTAGAAGTTCTCTGTGAGCAGAGATTTACCTCCTGTAATACACTCAGCATTCCGATGCCAGACTAATCCTCCTAAAACACTGCTTTCACTGTGCTAATCTTTCTTATAAACCTGAAAAATCCTTTAATATCCTGTCACATTGAGTTCATGTTCTTATGCCTCTGTCTTATCAAATAGTTCAAAAACAAGTATTAAGTTTTACTTCTGTTCTAGCTCCTCCAGAATTCTCAGATACTATTGTTGGGACTCACTGTTGAAATGTAATGAGGGTATGGGATAAGGAACTGTAAAATTAAAGATGAAAGAAATTGAGAAAAAGTAGAAAAAGAAAGATGATTTTAAAAGGATAACGAAAAGCAAAACCAAACCTTGGATCTAGGAACTCAACTGATAAAGCAGTGAGATTGGAAGAGGAGGGCTATTCCCATAGGTCTGTGCTGTGGTGACTCTGAGGCAGAAGGTGCCAGTGGGAGGGGTGTTATTTTGAAGCTTTTGGGTATAGGTGGGGAGATGATCAAGGAAGCAACACAGCAGGAACAGAGTCTGAATGAAAAAAAACTTGATTTAAGAGTGTGATCCAGTCAGGCTCGGTGGCTCAGCCTGTAATCCTGCACCTTTGGGAGGCTGAGGTGAGTGGATTGCCTGAGCCCACGGGTTCGAGACCTGCCCAGGCAACTTGGCGAGACCTCATCTCTACAATAAACCAAAAAATTAGCCGGGTGTGGTAGCATGCATCTGTAGTTCCAGCTACTCGGAAGGCTGATCCTTCTGAGACTTTAAAGGATTTTATGAAAGATTTTAGGACGGGGCAAGATGGCGACGGCATAGGTGAACTGCTATCAGTATTCTTTAGGAAATCTTTCTTACCTGTTTTTTTTCACTTCTTCCCAGCCCTGTGTCTCTCTCTCACCTGATAGTTGGTATGTATATCTGTTTTCCCTCTTGCACTTCTCCCTTTCGCTTATTTTGACTTAGGATTTTATCATTGTAACTGTTAGTTTAGATCACGTCTGTTGTTGACCTTCTGACCTACACTGTCTCTCGATTTTATTGACTTGTCTGTGTAGCTATCAGTACTCCTTAGGCAATCTTTCTTACGTGTCTTTCGTCACTTCTTCCGATCCTGTGACTGTTTTTCACCTGATAACTGGTATGTATATCTGTTATCCCTCTCGCACTTCTCTCTTTCGCTCATTTTGACTTATGATTTTATCATTGTAACTGTTGGTTTAGATCACGTTTGTTGTTTACCTTCTGACTTACACTGTTTCTCGATTTTATTGCCCTGTCTCTGTGTTGCTTCAGTACTCTTTAGTACTATGTAGCTATCAGTACTCTTTCTTACGTGTCTTTCTTCACCTCTTCCCAGCCCTGTGTCTCGTTCTCACCTGATAGATGGTATGTATATCTGTTTTCCCTCTCGCGCTTCTCTCTTTCTAACTCCCTATTGACCCCCCCTTCCTCCATTATTTTCCTCTTCTATATGCCCCCTTTTTAAATCTAGGGACCAAGACTGCAAACTGCTGAATAGACAGACTGTAAAGCAGAGGGAAAAGTGAACAAAGCCAGAAGACCCTCATAAGGAAGAACAGGTCATTGCAGAAGAGAAATAAAAGCAATCCCACCTTCCCTCAAAAACAGAATTGAAGAGGGGGAGGGAAGGGGTAAAGGGAGAAAAATCTACAGAAATGAAGAAAAACCAAAAGAAGAGTATGGGTCTCTCCCAGACGCCTGGGAGAGCAGACACTGAGAAAATTGACTTTGGAATACAAACAATGAAAAGTCCCCAGTATGAAGGGTCTCAAAATGCAAATGTAGATATCAAAACAATAATGGAGAGACTAAAAAGAATTGAGGAGACACAAGAAGAAACTAGGAAGGAGCTGATATCTGAGATAACAGTAATAAAGAATACTGTGAATGAAATAAATAACAAATTGATAAGCATGGAAAGCAGAATTACCCAAGCAGAAGAAAGAATCTGAGAGCTTGTGGACCAAAATATAGAAATAACCCAAACTCTTAAAAACACAGAAAATAAGCTAAAAAAGACAGAACAAAACCTTCAAGAGATGAGTGACTACCTCAAGAGGCCTAACCTAAGAATAATCGGACTCCCTGAGGCAGAAAGAGAAACAGAGACCACATTGGAACAAACTTTCCACGAGATCATTCAAGAAAATTTCCCTCATCTAATCAGTGATACAAAAATTCAAACACAAGAGATTCAGAGAACCCCCGCAAGACAACAAAAGAGAAGACCAACTCCTAGACACATAATAATTCGCCTAAATAAAAGTAGGCACAAAAGAAAAAATCTTAAAGGCCGCAAGAGAAAAAGGCCAGATCACCCACCATGGAAGACCAATCAGAATAGCAACAGATTCATCTGCAGAAACCCTGCAGGCTAGGAGAGCTTGGAGCCCTATCTTCAAAGTCCTAAAGGATAAACAATTTCAACCAAGAATAACCTACCCAGCCAAGTTAAGCTTCATCAGTGAGGGAGAATTAAAATCTTTCCCAGATATCCAATCCCTAAGAACTTATGCAGCCACAAAACCATCTTTACATGAAACACTTAAGAAAGTATTAAACACAGAAGAAAAGGAAAAAAGAACAACGTTCTTCACAAGAGTACAGGGAAAAGAATAAGATATACACGAACCAACCCCAAAAGCAAAAGAAAGACAAAAAAAAAAAAAGAAAAAGAAAAAAGAAAAAACCAAGTGGAAGAACAATAACTCAATAAGAACTCCATGATAGGGATGAACTCTCACATTTCAATAATTAGTCTGAATGTGAATGGACTAAACGCACCACTGAAAAGACATAGAATGACAAAATGGATAAAATATCACCAGGCAACATATACTGCCTTCAGAGACCCATCTCACTAGAAGGACATACACAGACTCAAAGTAAGAGGATGGGAAACAAATTTTCAGTTGAATGGAACACAAAAGAAAGGAGGA
>NW_007233274.1:0-6733 GCF_000164805.1 Carlito syrichta | reverse complement strand
GTTGCTAGCCGACTAGTTAGCTAAGCAACTAGATGATTTGCTATCTGACTTAACTAGCTACCTGGCTGTCTAGCTGACATAACTAGCTAGCAAACAAGCTATCTAACTCTTTAGGTAGCTGACTTAACTAGCTAGCTATCTGGCTAGTTAACTGGCTAACTGACTTAACTATCTAGCTGACTAACCAGCTGACTAGCTAGCTGACTAACTAGCAAGTGGACTAGCAAGCTGACTAGTTAGCTGACTTCACTAGCTAGCTGAATAGTTAGCTGACTTGCTAGCTGACTTAACTAGCTAACTGGCTAGCTAGCTGACTTAACTATCTGACTAACTACTTGGCTGTATACCCATCTAGCCTGCTGACTTAACTAGCTAGCTAAATGGTTGACTACACGGCTAGACTGCTGGCTTAATTAGCTAGCTACCTGACTGGCTAGCTGGTTAGGCATCCAGCTAGCTAGCTAGTGAACTGACCAGCTGGTTAGCCAGCCAGCTTATATAGTCTTCCTACTGGCTGGATAGTCGGAGAGTCAGCTGGTTTAATTAGCCAGCCACCCTGCTTTTCAGCAGGCTAGCCAGCTGGTTTAACTAGCAGGCCATCTACATGACCAGCCTGCTAACCAGCCAACTTAACTTGCCAGCCACCTGGCTAGCCTGCTGGCTAACATGCTGTCTTAATGAGCATACTTAACTAGAAAGCCATCCAGCTAGCCAGCTGGCTTAACTAGCTAGCCACCTAGCTAGCCAGCCGGTCAGCCAGCTCACTTAGCTCATTGACTTAACATGCTAGGCAGCCGGCTAGCCAGCTGACTTAATTAGTTAGCTGCCAAACTAGCCAGGTGGCTAGCTAGCTGACTTAACTAACTTAGCCAGCTAGCCAGCTCGCTAGCTATCTGACTTAGCTAGCTAGCTACCAAGCTAGCCAGTTAGCTAGCCACTTGAATTAACTAGCTGACTTAACCATCTAGCCAGCTGGCTAGCACCTGACCCAACTAGCTGACTTAACTAGTTAGCCAACTGGCTAGTCAGCAGAAGTAACTAGCTTAAATCACAAGCTAAATTGGTGACTAGCCAGCTGACTTAACTAGCTAGCTACCTAAGTATCACCCTGGATTGACAGGTGACTTATATGCCTACCTACCTAACTAACCAGCTGTCTGGCGAGTTGACTTATCTAGGTGACTTAACAAGCTTGCCAACAGGCTAGCCAGCTGACTTAAGTATATAGTTACCCAGCTAGGCAGTTGGCTAGCCAGATAACTAGCTAGCCAGCAGATTTTACTAGCTGAATTAACTTGCTAGCTACCTAGCTAGCCAGTAGACATTACTAGTTGAAATAACCAGCTAACACCTAGCTAGCTATCTAGCTAGCTACCCAGATAACGATCTACCTAGCTAGCCGAGTTATCTAACTGATTTAACTAGCTAGCAAGCTGACATAACTAGGTGACAACTAAGTAGCTGCCTAGTTAACCAGCTGACTTAACTAGCTGAAACAACTAGCTGGCCAGTTGTCTTGCCATCTGACTTATCAAACTTTATAACTAGCTAGCGAGCTGGTTATCCATCTGACTTAACTAGTTGATTGACGAGCTTGGCAGCTAACCAGTCAGTTGACTATATTAGCTGGTTTAACTAGTTATTCAGCTTTATACCAGCTGACTTAACTTGCTCTGTACCTCTCTAGGCACCTGAATAGCCAGGTGACTTAGCTAGCTTACTTAATTAGCTAGGCAGCTGACTAGCTAACTGACTTAAGTAGGTCAATACCTAGATAGACATCTGGCTAGCCACCTGACTTAACTAGATGTCTTAACTAGCTGACCTGCTTTCAAGCTGACTTAACTCGCTAGTTAGGAAGCAGACTTAAGTACCTAACTTAAGTAGGTAACTAACTAGTGAGCTAGCAGACTTAGCTAGCTGACATAGCTAGCTAGCTGGTTAACTAGCTAACAATTATTTGACTTAAGTACTTGTCTAATGAGACAGCTAGCTGACTTAACGAGCTGGTTAATGAGTTAGCTAACAGTTTTATCTAGTTGGTAAGTGAGTTAACTAGCTGACTTAACTAGTTGGTTAACGAGTTAGCTAGGTGACTTAATTTGTTGGCTGAGTGGTTGGCAGACTAGTTAGCTGGTTTAAAAGTTTAGCTGACTCCTCGGCTGACATGTTAGCTGACTTAACAAGTTGGCGGACTAGTCGGCCGACTAGTTAGCAGGGTTAACTAGTTGAGTTACGAGTTGGTCCACTATTTAGCACCGTTAACTTGTTGCCTTGCTGGTTTGCTGACCTAACTAGTCGGCCGACTTGGTGGTCTACTAGTTAGCTGTCCTAACCAGTCAGCTGACTTGTATGCTGATCTAACTTGTCAGCTGACAAGTTGGTTGACTAGTCAGTCGATTGGTTTGCTGACTTAACTAGTAGGCCGGCTAGTCAGTCGGCCAGTTAGCTGAATTAACTAGTCGGCCACTGAGTGGGTGGACTTGTCAGAAGACTTAACTAGTTGGCCAAGAGTGAGTCAACTGGTGAACCGACTTAACTAGTCAGCCAGCGAGTTAGCCGACTGTTCAGCTGGCTTTACTAGGCAGCCAAGAGTAAGCTGACTGGTCAGCTGACTTTTGTAGGCTGGCAAGTGAGCTGACAGCTCAGAAGACTTAAGTAGTCAGCTGGTGAGTGAGCCGACTGGTGAGCTGAATAAACTAGTCGGCTGGCAAGTGATCTGCCGAGTGAGTTGCCTTAACTAGTTGGCTGGCAATTGAGTCGAAGGGTGAGCTTACTTAACTAGCCAGCCTGCAAGCCAGTTGACTAGTTAGCTGACCTGTTGGCCTTCAAGCAAACTGAGAAGTTAGTTGACTTTTAGGCTGGCAATCGAGATGACTAGTTTGCTGACCAGAGGGCAAGCAAGCATGCTGACTAGTTAGCTGACCTGATGGAAAGTGAGCGAGGCCACCAGCTAGCTGACCAGCTAGATGAGTAGCTAGCCGATTAGTTAGCTAAGCAACTCACTAATTTGCAAGCTGACATAACAAACTAGCTGACTAGCTAGCTGGCTATCTAGCTGACATAACTAGTTACCAAACAAGCTATCTAGCTGTCTAGCTAGCTGACTTAGCTACTTAGTTAACTGGATACATACCTGACTAGCTATCTTAACTATCTAGCTGACCAACTAACTGACTAAACTAGCTAGCTGAAGAGTTACCTGACTTTCTAGCTGATTTAACTAGCTAGCTGGCTAGCTAGATGACCTGACTAGCTGCCTGACTAGTAGGCTGGCTAGCTGGCTAACCAGCTGACTTAACTAGCTAGCTACCTGGTTGGCTAGACATCTAGTCAGCTGGCTTAACTAGTTAGCTACCTGGCTGGCAAGCTGGCTAGGCATCCAGCTAGCTAGCTAGCAGGCTGTACAGCTGGCTAGCCAGTCGGCTTAAATAGCCAGTCAGCTGGCTGGACAGTCGGATAGCAGGCCAGCTTATCTAACCAGCCACCCTGATGGTCAGCCGGCTAGCTGCTTGTCTTAACTAGCTGGCCACCTACCTGTCCAGCCTGCTAACCATCCAGCTTAAATTGCCAACCACCTAGCTAGCCAGCAGGCTAACCAGCTGACTTAACCAGCTGACTTAACTAAATAGCCATCTGGCTAGACAGGTGGCTTAACTAACTAGGCACCTAACTAGCCAGCTAGATAACCAGCTCACTTACTCGCTGAATTAACTAGCTAGAAAGCCAGCTAGCCAATTGACTTAATTAGCTAGTTACCTACCTAGCCAGGTAGCTAGCCAGCTGAATTAACTAGCTGACTTAACCAGCTAGCCGGCTGGCAAGCCAGCTGACTTAAATAGCATCCTAACTATCTAGTCAGTTGGCTAGCCACGTGAGTTAACTAGCTGAGTTAACCAGGTAGCCAGCTGACTAGCCAGATGACTCAACTAGCTGACTTAACTAGTTAGCCAGCTGACTAGCCAGCTGACTTAACTAGCTGACAACACAAGCTAGCCAGGAGGGTAGCCCACTGACTTAACTAGCAAGTTACCTATGTATACCGCTGAATTGCCAGCTGACTTAACTACATATCTACTTAGCTAACCAGCTGACTAGCAAGCTGACTTAACTAGGTTACTTAACTAGATAGTAAGCTAAATAGCCAGCTGACTTAACAAGCTAGCTACCCAACTAGGTAGCTGGTTAGCCAGCTGAATTAACTAGATAATTTAACCTGATAGCCAACTGACTTAACTAGCTGACTTTCCTAGCTAGCTACCTAGCTAGCGAGCTAAATTTGCTAGCTAAAATAGCTAGTTAGGTACCCAGCTAGCCATCTAGCTACCTAGCTGACTTATCTAGCTAGCTAGCTGACATAACTAACTGATTTAATTAGCTAGGTACCTATCTAGCCAGCTGACTTTACTAGCTGAAATTACTAGCTAGTCTTCTGTGTAGCCATCTGATTAGCTTCTTAACTATCTAGAGATTTGGCTAGCCAATTGACTTAACGAGGTGACTTAACTATCTAGCCAGCTGGCTACACAGCTGAATTAACTAGCTAGCTATCCTGCTAGGCAGCTGGCTAACCAGCTTACTTAACTGACTTAACTAGCCAGCCAGCTGACTGGCCAGCTGAATTAACTAGCTAGCTACCTAGCTAGTCAGCTGACTTTACATGACTTAACTAACTAGCTACCTAGCTAGTCAGCTGACTTGACTAGATGATTTAACTAGCTTTCTAACTCGCTAGCTGTCTTATACCTAGCTGACTTAACTAGCTTACTTAACTAGCTAGTTATATGACATATCTAACTGACTTCACTAGCTAGCCACCTACCTAGCCAGCTGACTTAATAAGCTGAAATAACTAGATAAACTGATAATTAGCCAGCTGAATTAACTAGATACTTACATAGTCTGTTGGCTTGCATGCTGACTTAACTACCTAACCACCTAGCTGACCTCCTGGTCAGAGAGCTGACTAATCTAGGTGACATAACTAGCTAGCCAGCTGAATTTCCAACTGACTTAACTAGCTAGCTACCCTGCTACGAAGCTGGCTAGCCAGCTGACATAACTAACTGACATAACTTGCGAACCAACTGACTTAACTAGCTGACTTAACTAGCTAGATACCTACCTAGCCAGCTGACTTAACCAGCTAACTTAACTGGCTAGCTACCTAGCTAGCCAGCTGGGTGATGAGTTGACTTAAAAAGCTGACTTAACCAGCAAGCCAGCTGGCTGGTCAGCTGACTTAACTAGCTGACTTAACTAGCTAGCCAGCTGCCTAGACAGTGAACTTAACTAGCTTGCTAACTAGCTAGCCACTTGGCTAGCCAGCTGACTTAACTAGTTGACTTAACCAGCTAGTCAGCTGTCTAGTCTGCTGACTCAACTAGCTCTCTACCTAACTAACTAGCTGGCTATCCACCTGACTTAACTAGCTGTCTTACTTAGATAGCCAGCTGGCTAGCCAACAGTCTTAACTAGCTCACTACCTAGCTAGCCAACTGGCTAGCCAGCTGACTTAATAAGCTGATAAATAGCTGCCCTGTTTGCCAGTCAGCTGAATTAACTAGCTTGCTATATAGCCAGCTAGTTGGCTAATCAGTTCACTTAATTAGTTGACTGAACTATCTAGCTAGCTCTCTAGACAGCTGACTTAAGTAGGAAGCTACCTAGCTAGCCAGCTGGCTCTCAAGCTGACTTAACTAGGTGACTTAACTAGCTAGCCAGCGGTCTAGACAGCAGATTTAACTAACGAGCTACCTAGCTAGCCAGCTGTCTAGCCATAAGACTTATCTAGGTGACTAAACTAGCTAACCAGGTTGCTAGCAGGCTTACTTAACTGTCTAGCTACCTAGCTAACCAGATGGATAGCCAGCTGACAACTAGCTAGTGACCTACATACTCTGCTGGCTTGTCAGCTGACTTAACTACCTAGCTACCTAGCTAACGTGCTGGCTAGTGAGCTGACTTAACTAGGTTTCTTACCTAGCTAGTTGACTGACTAGCCAGAGGACATAAGCTAACTACCCAGCTAGGCAGCTGGCTAGCAAGCTGAATTATCTCACTGATTTAACTAGCTAGCAAGCTGACTTAAGTAGCTGACAACCAGCAAGCTACCTAGCTAGCCAGCTGGCTTACCTAACTTGCTTTCCTGGCTAGCTACCTAGCCAGCAGACTTATGTAGCTGACTTAACTAGCTAGCTAACTGACTAATATAGTTAGCTTCCTATCTAACCAGGTGATTTAACTAACAGAAATAACTAGCTAGCCAAATGGCTAGCCACCTGACTTAACTAGTTTTTTAACTAGCTAACCAGCTGGATAGCCAACTGACTTAATGAACTGACTTAACTAGCTAGCCACCTTTTTGTCAGTAGATTTAACTAGCTGACTTAACAATCTAGTCTGCTGGCTAGCCAGCTGACTTAACGATCTGGCTACCTATCTAGCCAGCTGGCTACCAGCTGACTTACCTAGCTGACTTAAGCTAACAAGATGGGTATCCAAATCGCTTAACTAGCTAGCTACCTACCTAGCCATCAGGCTAGCCAGCTGACTTAACAAGCTGACTTGAATAGGTAGCCAGCTGACAAGCAAGCTGACTTATCTAGCTAGTTACCTACCTACCCAGCAGACAAACTTGCTGACTTAACTAGCTGTCTGGAACAGCTAGCCAGCTGGCTACCAAGCTGACTTATCTAGCTAGCTACCTCCCTAGCCAGCTGGCTAGACAACT
>NW_007233273.1:231693-236479 GCF_000164805.1 Carlito syrichta | reverse complement strand
CAAGATGTTAGGCATTTGTCAGACCTGGAGTTGGCAAATACTTTTTCCCAGTCTGTGGACTGTCTCCCTGCCCTCTTGATGGTTTCTTCGGCTTTGCAGAAGCTTGTCAGTTAATGAGGTCCCAACTGTCTATCTTATCTCTTATGGCCTGTGGGTTTTGGGTTTTGTTCAGGAATTGGATGCCAGTTCCAATTTCCATATGCTTCTTATGCTTTGAGGTTTTACATTTAGGTCTCTGATCCATTTGGAGTTAATTTTTGTGTATGGGGATAGATAGGGGTCTATCCCTATCTATCAAGAAAGCATATATTTTTAACATTAAACTGCATGTAACATTAAATTCATACAGAGCTTGGTTTTGTATAGCTATTAACTTCTCAGAATGTTTCAAGGCCATTATCCCATTTCATCATTTAACCAGTGTTAAAATATAATTCTGCTTTTCTTGCTTTTGCCCACTAAGAACAGAAAGAGGAAATAAAAGGTAATATAGTCCATCCAAAGTGATTTGAAAAGAATTTTCTGTCTCCAGAACTAACAAGCCATAAACAGCAACACAAAAAGAGGCATGTAACGGAGACATTTTACCAAGCCAGTGGACTACAGTTGACATGCATTTCATGCTAAAAATGGATATTAACTATCAAGTCTCTTTTCCCACTTATAAACAAACACATTCAGCATCAGGGATTATCTTGTATACCTGGGGAATATGTCACAGACATCCTCGGGGACAGAAAGCTTTCAGGTACAAAGGGATAATGGATCATTTAAAATTCAGCGGTCCCCAACCCTTTTGGCATCAGAGACCGGTTTCATGGAAGATCGTTTTTCCACGGTTGGGAGTGGGGGTGGGGCGAGGGGGAATCGTCATCAGGCATTGGATTCTCACAAGGAGCGGGCAACCCAGATCCCTCGCAAGCACCGTTCACAATAGGGTTTGCAGCGCCTCCAAGAATGTAATGCTGTCACTGAGCAGACAGCAGACGGAGCTCGGATCAGTGGCCGCCCACCTATTGCTGTAGGGTCCGGTTCCTAACAGGCCATGGACTGATACCAGTCCGTGGCCTCAGGGGTTGGGGACCCCTGAGGAATCAATGGCTTCCCAGTCATTTTGGGTTTTGAATTCCCAGCCCAGAATGTAGATTGGTTGTCAAGAGGAGTTGGCGTCATGTGATGTCTCTGCTGAGCTGTCCCTGCCTTTGCTTTAGTCAGTTCTAAGTGCAAGTAGCAATTCACAGTCGAGAAATATTTTCACATCACGCTCTTTTTGGACCCCCACAGTCACCCTGAGAGGCAGGTGTTATTGGTTTACCTTTTGCAGGGGAGGAAACAAAGTCCTCTTGATGGTAGTGGTTTATGGAGCTTAAGAACTCTGACACTGGTAGTTCAATTTTTAGTTCCTTAAAAAAATCTCCCATACTGTTTTCTACAGAGATTGAACCAGTTTACAATCCCACCTACAATGGGTGAGTGGTTCCTTTTTTCTGCAACTGTGCCAATATCTCTTGTTCTTTGACTTTCTAATCATGGCCATTCTCAATCATGGGAGATGATATCTCATTGTGGCTTTAATCTGCATTTCCCTGATGATTAGTGATACTGAGTATTTTTTTTCATATGTTTGTTGGTTGCTTCTGTGTCTTCTTTTGAGAAGTGTCTATTCATGTCCTTTGCCCACTTTTTGATGGGGTTATGATTATTATTTTGGGTTGGAGTCTCACTCCGTTGTCCAGGCTGGAGTGCAGTGGCACACTCATGGCCATGCCAGCGTCAACTTGCTGAACTCAGGTGATCCTTCCACCTCGGCATTCCAAGCAGCCGAGTTACAGGTGCACGCTACCACACCTGGCTAATTTTTTGGTTTATTGTAGAGATGAGGTCTTGCCAAGTTTCCCAGGCTGTTCTCAAACCCATGGGCTCAGGCAATCCCCTCACCTCAGCCTCCCAAAGTACTGGGATTACAGACTTGAGCCACCACATCCGGCCTATTTTTGTGTGTGTGTGTTGAGTTGAACTACCTTTTGAGCCAACAATCCCACTGCTAGGGATCTACCCAAAGGAAAATAAATCAATATTTTAAAAACATACCTGTACTTACATACAGCACTATCTACAATAGCAAAATTATGGAACCAACCTAAGTGCCCGCCAACAAGTGCCTGGACAAAGAAAATGTGGTATATATACACCATGGACTACTACACAATCAGACGAAGAATGAAATCATGTTCTTTGCAGCCACATGGATGGAGCTGGAGATGACCATCCTGAGTGAACGGACTCAGAAACAGAAAACCAAACACTGCATGTTCTCACTCATATATGGGAGCTACATGGTCACCAAGATGGAAATAACAGACACCAAAGACACCAATAAGGGGGGAGCTAGTGAGGGGAGTTAGGGTTCAGAAATGATCTGTGGGGTACAGTGTTCATCCTCTGGCAACTGGGCCACCTGAGACCCAATCCCCACCACTCGACAATATGTCCATTTAATGAACATGCTTGTGTATCTCCCTGAAACTAAAATAATAATTAAAAAAAGAACTCTGACACTGATGTAGACTGGCCTGCATTGACTTTGAGATATGTCACTTACCACCTGTGGTCCTTTGTTTGGGTAAGTTACTTGACTTCACAGGTCTCAGTTTCCTTTTTCTGTAAAGTGCAGATGATCATGCCTGCCCCTGAGGTTGTCAGAAGGAGCCCACTGGATTGTGGACACAAAGCTTAGGTCATCTGGCATACAATAGGCACTCAATAATTGGGAGCCGAGGGTAGAAGTAGGAGTTGAGCCTCAGGTAAAACCTGGACCCTCAATTCCAAACTTTTATGTGTCATCGAGGAAATGGCCTGAGGGAAGAGAGAGCTAGCCGGCATTACAGTGGTTGAGGATAGTCAATGCTAACCGGCGAGGAATGGTCACGTCTGGCTAGGAAGACATGTGTGTGTGATCCATGAGTAGGATTGAAGTCTGTTTTTAAAAAAATTTTTATTATAAAGATGTGGGGTGCAATTCAGGGTTAGGTATACAAACGTCGATTATGCAGGTACCCTTGTTGATGAGGTGTGCCCCTCCCTCCCCTAGCAGTTTCCCTCAACTGCCAATCCCATCCCCCCATCCCTGACAGTTTCCCACTACTGCCCATCACTTTCTTAGAGCCTTATAATTGTTCAAGATCTGCTTATGAGTGAGAATATATGGAACTCTATTCTTTGTTTCTGTGATAAATCACTGAGTATGATTGACTCCAAATCCATTCAAGTTGCTGCAAAGTCCATATATTTGTCCTAAGGTTCCAGCGATAAGTAGGACTTTAGAGTCTCAATGTAGGTTAGAATCCAGGCCCCGCCATTTCCTCATGGTGCTACCAATCCAGGACTGCGTGTTAGTCTCCTCAGCTGTAGAATGGAGGTTAAAAAAAAGCTTTCACTTGATTTTTGAGAACCAAGGGGCATAAAGTGTGCTGAACATCTAGTCTGGAATAGAATAGGTATTTGCCAAATGCTTTGTTTTTTCTTTCCATCACACCTTCCTAATGTCAGTACATAGTGACAGCATGTTGCTTAACGATGAGAAAGGCATTGCTAGGCAATTTCATTGTTGTGTGAACATTAGCGAATGTACTTACTTAAGGCCAGTTGCGGTGGCACATGCCTGTAATTCCAGCACTTTGGGAGGCCAAGGTGGGAGGATCGCTTGAGCCCAGGAATTTGAGACCAGCCTGGGCAAATGGCAAGATCTCATCTCTACAAAATTTTTTTAAAAAATTAGCCAGGCTTGGTAGCTTGTGCCTGTAATCCCAGCAACTTGGAAGGCTGAGGTGGAAGGGTCACCTGAGCCCAGGAGGTTGAGGCTGTGGTAAGCCATGATCTTGCCACTGCACTCCAGCCTGGGTGACAGAGTGAGACCCCCCAACTCAAAAATGAAAATAAAAAATAAAACAAAAACGAAGAAATGTCCTTATACAGGCCTAGATGTGGGGTCTACTGCATACCTGTATGGTCTAGCCTATTGCTCTAGGCTATAAGTCTGTACAGTATGTGATGCACTGAATACTGTAGGCAGTTGTAGCACCATGGTAAGTATGTGCATGTTTAAACATATCTAAATATAGAAGAGGTATTACAATGTGGTATTACAATCTTACTGAACCACTGCTGAATATGTGGTCCATCATTGACTGAAACGTAATGTGGTGCATATTTTTTCTTGCGTGAAAAGATACATTATTATTCTTTTCTTGCTGTCTGAGGCTAGAAAGAAAAAAATGGCATGTGTGATATCAAATCTGGAAGACAGAAGAAGAGAAAGGGATCAAATTGAAAAGCTTCTGTAAAAGCAAAAGAAGCCATCAAGAGGGGGAAACAGCCCACAGAATGGGAAAAAATATTTGCCAACTGTATGTCTGACAAAGTCCTAATAACCAGGATCTACAAGGAACTCAAATGTGCTGAAAGGAAAAAAAACCAAAGAGCCCTATTAAAAAGTCAGCAAAAGACATGAATAGACACTTCTCACAAGAAGACATAGGAACAGCCAAGAGATAAATGAAAAAGTGCCCAGCCTCACTAATCATCAGAAAAATGCAAATCAAAATCACACTGAGATACCACCTAACTCCAGTAAGGATGACCATCATTCATAAAACAAAAAACAACAGATGGCCGGGCTCGGTGCTCAGCCTGTAATCCCGCGCCTTTGGGAGGATGAGGTGAGTGAATTGCCTGAGCCCGCGGGTTTGAGAGCCGCCTGGGCAGCGAGACCTCATCTCTACAATAA
>NW_007233273.1:198357-231673 GCF_000164805.1 Carlito syrichta | reverse complement strand
CTGGTTGGATAACTTAGATTTATCCCAGAGGTTGAAAAGTGGCTTCTAATTCACTAAAAGACTAATGTTCCATAAATGAACCTATTAAAATACTGCAGGCACATCCAAATTCAAATAGGATTTCTTAATGCCGGTACCCAACTGCACTCCAGTCTGGGCGACAGAGTGAGACTCCAACTCAAAAAAAAAAAAAAACAACAGATGGTGGTGAGGATGCAGAAAAAAGGGAATGCTTCTACACTGTTGGTGGGAATGCAAACTAGTTCAACCTCTATGGAAAACAGTATGATGATTTCTAAAAGAACCAGAAATTGACCTTTCCTATGACTCAGCATTCCCCCTACTGGGAATATACCTGGAGGAACTCAAATCAATCTACAAAAAAGATACCTGCGCATGCATGTTTATTGCTGCACTATTCACAATAGCAAAAACATAGAACCAAATGTGCTGTTCATTGAAAGTAGACTGGATACAAAAAGAAAGTGGTACATATACATGGTGGAATATTATGCATCCATAAAAAAAGGACAAAATTATGGGCTTTGCAGCAACTTGGATGGATTTGGAGTCTATCATACTCAGTGATCTATCACAGAAACAAAGAACTGAGTACCACATGTTCTCACTCATAAGTGGACCCTGAACATTTATCATAATACTACAAGAAAGGGATTGGCAGTAGCGAGACGCTGCTGGGGACGGAGGGGGGCCCATAACATCAAAAAGAGTGCCTGATCCTAATCCAGGCCAAGTGAGGTCCAACAGGAGTCCCAAACTTCACTTATACATGGACCACTTATGTACCCAATCTTAACTTATTCCCCAAATCTTTAGAATAAACCACATAACTAAATGAACAAGTAAATAAACAAAAGAGAAAGGAGACCCACAGGAGTCAAATTTTTATCTTTTCTTTTTAATTACAGAGAAAAGAGGCCAGTCAAGATGAACCGATGGTCCAGTTACCTGTTGGGGTGGACAATCTTGCTCCTCTATTTCTACGAGATAAGTGGAAGTGAGTATACTTGACCACAATGGGGGAGGATTCAAAACCGGAAAGCAACGAATGGGCCAAAGTAAAGATTCCTGGAGCCACTCAGGGAAGAGACGGCTTAGTGGAAATCTTAGATGGACCTGGGGCCTGGGCCCTGGACCTGCCACTTCTTATCTCTGCAATCTTGGTCAAGCAATGTAAGCTCTCTGAAGTCAGCTCCCAGACTGTGAAAGAAAACTAATGGCATTTACCTCATGGGGCTATTTTGAAGATTAAATATAATAATGGACACTAGTATCTTTCATAATACACAACACACGATGGGGGGGGGGGGTGAATATTAATTTAATAGGTATTGACCAGGCACTGGGACTCATGCCTGTAATCCCAGCACTTTGGGAGGCCAAGGTGGGAGAATTGCTTTAGGAGTTCCAGACCAGCCTGAGCAACAAAGCGAGACCTGGTCTCTACAAAAAATTCACCAGGCATGGTGGCGCACACCTGTAGTCCTAGCAACTTGGGAGGTTGAGGCAGGAGGATCACTTGAGCCTGGGAGTTTGAGGACACAGTGAGACGAGGTTGTGCCACTGTGCTCTAGCCAGGGAGCCAGATCCTGTCTCTAAAAATGTTTTTTAAAAGGCATTGATTTTTGGTGTTAATTAACACTGAATGAAGCTGATTTTGGTGAACACACAGCCATCTTAGCCACGCAGGCGTACAAGTATTTTCCTAGGGAGAAGTTCTGGCTGTATAATTCCAATGAACTGAACCCTCAGGTCTCAGTCTGGACACTCTAATTATATCTTAATGAATCTGGGAATATAAATTAACCACTAAAAGACTATATAGTAAGCATGGGAACAGAACAAAGAGAGACCTTAAGTATGCATAGTTCACTCTCCACAATTAGTATCTTTTTCTGCCTGACAAATCCTTCTCCCTTAGATAAGGCTCAGAAAACATTCACATGTTCATGCACTTTGGTCCGAGGAAGTCCCTCTTCGATGATCACATTCTGTATTCCAGAGATTCCTATGTGGAGTCACTGGATGAGTGTTAGAGTCCATGAAAACCCAAATTTGTATTTTTTAAAAAAGTATGTATTTATCAGGGTAGTAAGAACAGCGATGGCAATCGAACAACTCCAAACTATCAGCCGTTTAACACAATAACCATTTTTTTCTCTTGCTCCTGCAAAGTCTAATGAGGGTGCACCCAGTCAACAAACAATGCACCACACGGTCATTCAGGGATCCAAGCTCCTTCCATTTTGGGACTTCACCGTCTTCTAGGGCTTCAGCGTCCTCTGAGGATTCTTTGCTTGTAGCTGATAGACAAAGAGGATATTGGAAAACAAAGTTTTTTGTTTGTTTTTGGCCAGGCTGGGAAGTAGCCTACATCACTTCCTTCTACTCCTATTGGCCAGAACTCATATGACAGCTGCAAGTGAGTCTGTGAGACGTTGTCTAGCAGGGCATTTGAGAGGAAAATGAAGCTGATTTTGGTGAACACGCAGCTGTCTTAGCCACAAGGGCACACGGGTATTTTTCTAGAGTTGTACTGGGTTCTCAAAAGAACTGACGAGTCCCTGTAAAAGGTTAAGAACCCACAGTTTACTTACACAAGGAACAGTGTGCTTGATGGAGTGTGAGATTTCCTAGCCATAATCTCATTTAGTCGTGCTTCCCTGAGATCACACCCACATTCCTGTATCCCCAAGTCCCCTCTGTGCATATTAACAGACACATTCACTCAATATATATTTTACTGAGCGATCCCTAAATTCCACGGACTGTGTTATAGATAAAGGATATAGCAATAAACAGAACTTAGGCCCTTTGCCCTGAGAGTTCACCATGAATGGGAGTGATAGACACACAAACACATTTTTAAAAATTGGTAAGTACATATATAGAGATTGGCTTTGAGAATCAGTGTGAGGAAGGATATGGACCCAAAGCTTTCATGCATCAGTAGCAGGGACTAAAGCTGGGAAGAGAGGAAAGTTATTCAGGGTAGGGTGAAGGGCAGGAGCAAAACCCCAAAGATGAGAAAGACCACGGGGGTAAGGTCAAGGGAATGTTAATCAGGGAGTGAGAACAGGCGGGTCAGCAGGGTGTGGATTATAGAGGATTGTAACCAGTTAAGAAGATTAGGCCATCTGCTGGATTACTTTGCAGATGGCTAATAGTATTCATTATGTGCTGATTCTTACTAACAGCTTCCAAAGATAACCTTAATTCCAGGACGGGGGGCATCTGTCCTCCCCCACAGCATGGTATCCCATACACTCAGTGGCGTCCATGATTGAGGAAAAGCATTGATGAGGATGATGATTATGGCGATGACAATGACGACGGTGACGATGATCATGATGATGATGAGGGTGATGACAATAATGATGACCTTGATGGCGATGGTGATGACAGTGACAATAATGGCGATGACAATAGTGACGACCTTGATGAGGAGGATGACGGTGACAATGATAGTGATGATGGTGATGACAAGGATGACCGTGACAAAGATGGTGGTGATGATGACAGTGACGGCGATGGCCATGACAATGAGGGTGATGATAATAATGATGACCTTGATGGCGAGGACAATTATGAGAGGACGACGATGACGGCTAATATTTGTGCAACAGCAGCCATGATCCAGATACTCTTCCAAGGACTTTCCAGATTTAAACTGTTTAAATTTCACAAAAACGAGACCAGACAGTTCAGAGAGACCCAGGTGGAAAACGCAACCATATTTAAGGACCCCTAATTGCCTCAACCCATTGGTGTGGCTCAAAGATGGAAGTCTGCCTTCTCTATGCTCTCCCAACCCACACCTCATTCCTGCCTTCTCTATGCTCTCCCAACCCACCACGACCCATGATAGATTACACAGGGTAAGAGTCTAATCCAGGACAAGGGCCAGGGCTGTAGGTTTTAGGTCTTGAAGACAAAGGCCATCTTTATTAGGGGATGACTAACTGTCGTAACAAACTCCAACCGTCAGTGGCTTAACTCAGTAGAGGTTCGTGTCAAACTCATATAACAGTCCAGTGGGGATTCTCAGCGGGAAACTTTTTCTGTTGTGATCCAGAGAACAGGATCCTTGTGCTTTGTGTCTCTAGCATTTCCCAGGGTCTCAGTGTTCTCTCTAGAGTCCTCTTTGCTGGAGTTTCTCAACCTCAGCTCTGTTGCATCTGGGGCTGATGGTGCTTTGTTCTGGGGAGTCCTCCTGTGCATTGCAGGGTGCTCAGCAACATCCCTGGTCTACCTGGTAGATGCCAGTAGCAGCCACTGGCCCTCTCCCCATGCCATCTGTAATAACCAAAGACGTCTCTAAACATCGTCTGGACTGGGCTCCATGGCTCGGCCTATAATCCCAGCACATGGAGAGGCTGAGGCGAGTGGATTGCCTGAGCCTGTGGGTTCAACACCAGCCGGGGCAACTTGGCGAGACCTCATCTCTACAATAAATAAATTAAAAAAAAAAAAATGAACTGGGCATGGTAGCACACGCCTGTAGTTCCGGCTACTTAGAAGGCAGAGGCATAAGGATCCCCCAAACCCCAGCAGGTCGATGCTGGGTTGACCGTGAGTGCGCCACTGCACTCCAGCCTGAGCAACACCGTGAGACTCTAACTCAAAATCCAAAAACCAAAAACCCAAAAAACGTTGTCTGGGAGTCATACTCGCCTCTCCTTCTCTATTGAGAACCACTACTCTGTATTCAGTTGTCAGGCAGAGGGAGAAAAGAGCATGGTGGATTGCTTGGAACCTCTTTGGAGCCAGGAGGTGGAGAACATCATTGCCACCCACAATCTATTGCTCACACGCAAGTCACCTGGCAGAGTATCTCACTTGTAGCGCTCCACTGTGATATCTTTGAGGGAGGGAAGGAAGGAGGAAGATGAAGGAGTTGACGGCAAGGAGAGAAGCTGTGGTTCTGGACAAGCAGATGAGAAAGGCGAGTTCTTATCCAAGTTCTGCTCAAAAAAAAGCCTTCACTTCAATTATTCCTTAGCCTACCAGGGCCTTCATATAATGAGGAGTTTGGGATAGAAGAGCATTTCATGCCACTGCACTCCAATCTGGGCGACAGAGTGAGACCTTAAAAAAAGCCTCTTGGCCAGGCTCGCTGGCTCAGCCTGTCATCCCAGCACTTTGGGAGGCCGAGGCGAGTGGATTGCCTGAGCCCGCAGGTTTGAGACCTGCCTGGGCAACCTGACAAGACCTCGTCTCTACAATAAAATAAAAAATAGCCGGGCGTGGTAGCATGTGTCTGTAGTTCCGACTACTTGGAAGGCTGAGGCAGAAGGATGGCTGGAGCCCAGAAGGTCGACACTGGGGTAGCTGTGAGTGTGCGTGCCACTGTGCTCCAGCCTGGGCAAAGGAGTGAGACACCAACTCAACAAACAAACAAACAAAAAACCTCCTGCTTCCAGCACTTGTACCTGCAGGCCAGACAAAAAAACAAAAAAACAAAAAACCGGACAAAATAAGTTCGGAAAATGGCACATGAAATAAAGTTGAATGTGTTGCAGGAACCATCAGTCTTGAGTGTTCTTGAATGTTGAGAAAAAAAGGCATAGGGGAGGCAATTCTATATATTTTACACTTCCATTCTCATTTGCATATTAATTCTTCTGATGAGTCTTTCATGCAATGAACCTGTTTAACTTTATTTCGTGTGGCATTTTCCGAACTTATTTTGTCAGTATTTCTTTTTTTTAAGGTCTCACTCTGTCGCCCAGGTTGGAGTGCAGTGGCATGATCACAACTCACTGCAGCCTCGACCTCCTGGGCTCAGGCGATCCTCCCACCTCAGCCTTCCAAGTAGCTGGGATTACAGGCACTTGCCACCACACCCTGCTAATTTTTTAATTTTTTTATAGACAGGAGAGCTCGGCCTCGCTATGTTGCCCAGGCTGGTCTTGAACTCCTGGGCTCAAGCAATCTTCCCACCTTGGCCTCCCAAAGTGCTGAGATTACAGGTGCGAGCCACTGTGCCTGGCTAGTTGTTTCTTGAGTAAGTCACTATTCTAGGTTCTGTGGATACTTTGGCAAAAGACAAAGTTTCCATCCTCATACGAATAAAAAGATCAAAGGTTGTGTTTCCTAAACTTTACCCATCCAAGGGTCAACCCTCACGTTTGCACTCACCAGCGCCATTATTTACCCAACACTTTTCTTTAAATTTGCTCACTTTTCTTCACTTTCCTAGTTCCATTTTAAGAGAATGGTTAACATCAGTATTATAATATAAAAAAAATGCTGCTTGCCATAAATAGGAATTACAACTAAAAATAAACACTGTGCTATGAAAACAAAATCCCATTATTAAGTCCTACTAGATACTATTGTCCGAATAAGGCTTTGAGCCAGAGTCCTGCCCTCTTTTTTTTTTTTTTTTTGTTAAAAGGGGGAGATTATTAAGTATTAGAGATGTGGTAGAGAGATACTAGTATTAAATTAGAGCTTTCTCTTTTTGTGTAATCAGAAGGACTGAAAGGGCCATTCCAAAAGGATTTATTTTTCTAGTCTGTGTTTCAAAATTATTTAATGGGTGTCTCTATGTAACCCGATGTGAACTTGTGGTTCGTCAAACATACCTTAGGTGACATTAGTGGTGCCCATTCTATAGCCCGAGAAACAGAGGTCTAGAAACAGTATGTGCGGGTTGCCTTCCTTGTGCACAAAACTCTTCTTTGCGTACGAAACTCTTGGTCCAAACATAAACTGGGCACGCTCTCACATGCCATTAGGAAGCTGAATGCTAAGCCTGACTACCAGGAAAACTCTCAGTCCTTTTGGGCTGCTAGAACAACATGCCATAGACACAACAGAATAGCTTAGACACAACAGAAATTCATTCCTCTCAGTTCTGGAGGCCGTGCGATCCAAGATTGAGGCACCAGCATATTCCGTTTCTGATGAGGGCCCGTTTCCTGGTTCATAGAGGGCAACTTCTCGCTGTATTCTCACCTTGTGGAAAGGGCTAGCTAGCGCTCTGGGGTCTCTTTTTTGTTCTTTATTTTTATGTTTTTTAGAGATCAGGTCTCACTCTCTTGCAATGGTTTGATCATAGCTCACTGGAGCTTCAACCTCCTGGCCTCAAGCAATCCTCCTGCCTCAGCCTCTTACGTAGCTGGGACTATAGGCGCTCACTGCCATTCCTGGATCACTTTAAATTTTTAGAAAACTTCTTGTAGAAATAGAGACTTGCTATGCTGCCCAGGCTGGAGAGGACCTCTGTGATCAAGGCTCTATTCTCAATCCATGAGGACTCTGCCCTCATGATCTTATCACCTCCCAAAGTCCCCACCTCTTAATACCGTCACTGTAGGGATCGGGATTCGAACCTATGAATTTTGGGGGAACAGAAAGCAAGAGCCAAACCAAGACTCATCCTTTGCTCATTCATGGTGACTGTCCCCTCCCGTTCTGTCCTTCAGATACGAAAGAGGCATGCGTCTTTCCCTTTATCTACAAGGGGTCTGTTTACTTCTCTTGCACCAGAACCAACAGCTTCTCCCCTTGGTGTGCAACCAGAGCCGTGTACAATGGCAGATGGAAACACTGCACGACTGAAGGTGAGTGGGATTATGCTGGCCCTGTCAGCGGGCTTCTGGACAGGGTGGATTACAATAAAGGGTGTGTGGCTGTATACGACAGGATCATATTTTTGCAGACAAATTATAATCTGTATGTGTGCATTAAAAGTACTCTGGGAGACCAGACACTGAATGCTAAGAATGGGAAATAATGTTAATAATGATCATGATAAGAATGATACTCTCACACCTGGTGCGGTGACTCAAGCCTGTAATCCCAGAACTTTGGGAAGCGGAGGTGTGAGGATTGCCCGAGCCCAGGGGATTGAGACCAGCCTGGGCAACTTGGCAAGACTTGTCTCTATAAAAAAAAAAATCAGAAAATTAGCCAGGCATGGTGGCGTGCACCTGAGAGGCTAAGATGGAAGGATTGCTTGAGCCCAGCCGGTTAAGGCTGCGGGAGCAGTGATTGTGTCACTGCACTCCAGTCTGGGCGACAGAGTGAGACTCCTACTCAAAAAATGTATACATATAGTGCTCTCTGGATGAGAGATAAATAATAATATTATCATATAATATTGTAAGACCAGTTGACCAAATGGAACCATCATATTCTTTGTCTCACTTAATTTTCTAAATTAATAAGGAGAAAAAGACCCTCAAAGTGTAAGAAAGAAGGGATTTGAGAGATTCGGTTTACTTTTTTCCCAAAACCAAAGGCATTTTTGATAATTATATGATTTTTGGATCTTCTGTAATTTAATTTGTTTTAGCCAGTAACCTAGTGTCAGGCAGTTACATTGTTCTTGTGAGTATCCAGGTTTGGAATATTTAGGATTTACTTTTCCTCGTATCATTGTTTTTGAGTCTCTTAGATCAAATGCCCTCCCTTTTATAATAAACATACTACAATGTCCCTTTCACTATCCTGAAATGAAATGTACAAATAATGTCACTTATCCATAGTTATAATTTCAAAATAGATCAACACAATTCCTTAGCTGTAATACAAGACAGAAATAAAACGAAGGAAATGTATAAAAAAGTAATAGGCATGCATGGCCATAACTAACCTAAAAGGCATTAAAAAGTAGCTTGAGGTTTACATCTCAAAGCAGAATCTCTTTGATTACAGGAGCTAAACATGATGACAAAAAGTGCCCCCACACATTGAAAGGAAACAAAACTTAGGGGCAGTATCACCTCTGCTGAAAACCACCACTCCAGTTCAGGATTAACTGCTTGAAGCTAAATGAGAAATAGAAATTTTCTTTTTTTTTCCCCCTGAATTCTGGAAGAAAGGTCCCCATGATATGCTTAAGACATACAAAAGGTGGCAAAATGATGCTAAAAGTGTGTACACCTAGAGGTGTTAGGTTCCCATGATATCATTGTTTTGAACAGATTGAGAAATTGAACAACCTCCTTTCTGATGAACCCTCCTTCAGTCAAATCACCCAGGGCCCCTGTTTAGATGAAGTCTTGCCTTTTGAATCTCTTCCCCTGAGTTTTGGTCTCTGAACCAAGAACTGCTCTTTGAAACCATAACTGGCAGTTTTCTCACCACCTCAGTGGGTAGATGAGCTTCACATGTATTTCTAAAGACAGCCGGGCAGGATGCTTCTCCTCAGTGAGATCAGAAATGCATATCTGTATGACAATGCCTGAGATGTTAGTTTAAGATATGTACATATGACATATGTCACTTATGAAACGTATCTTGAATTAACATCTCTGGGCATATATACACATATAAACATATTTTACATATATCCTATATATTAATCTATAAATATTACTTAATATAGTAACACAATACATTAAATAATATTTAATTTATTAACTATATCAATATATGTGATATATATTAAATATACTAGTATGTTCTGATATATTAATATATTTGATATATCATGTTTAGACATTAAACATATATTAGCATATAAATAAATTAATATAAATTTTATATCAATATAAAAATATATAAATTAACATATATTAATATATAATATAAAATTAAGTATATTAACACTTATATTTGTGTATGATATTTAAATATATGTATATATTAAGTATATTAATATACTTATAATAATTAAAGATATTTATATGTATAAATCTAAATACATAGAAATATAATCCATGCAGAGGTTTTTCAATTTTTATTTTTATTGCCAATTGGCATACTTTCTCGGTAAGGATGAAGTGCCACAATACACAAACCAGAAAAATAGGAGTCACCCCTGAGTTTTCTTTCCCTCCCACCTTATATCTAATCCACCGCCTTCAAAGTAGACTCCAACTCTAGCCTCTTCCCACTCCTTAAACCACCTCATCTCTCTGCCGTAATAATTTGCTAACTGGTCCCCCCAAGACCTTTCTCACTCATGTCCAATCTTTTCCTTTCACAACTGCCTGAGAGAACTTTTTAGAATGTGAAGTCAGAGAATGCAACTCCCCTGCTCATCCCCTCCATGGCTCACCAGGACACTTGGGAGAAAGCCCTCGCCTTGGTCTGCGGTCTCTACGTGACCTTGTCCCTCTCTCTCCTCACTTCTGCCACTTCCTTCTTTGCCTACTGAGCTCTGGTATGGTGGTCACCATGCGGTTTCTTGAATATTCCAAACTTCTTCCTGTCTTTGAACTCTTTATACTTTTATTCTTTCTACTTGAGACTCGCTTCCCCTCAGATTTTTGTATGGCTGGCTTCTCCTTGTCACCTGTTTAAAGAAGCCCTCCCTCACCGGTTCACTTATGTGAGGCCCCTCATCACTCCCAAATGATCCCAATTCCCTCAGTATGTGTGAATAATTCTACCCACCACAAGATATACTGTCTGAAACTGCATTATCAACTTGTGCTGGGAAACTCAGTTCGTGTATCTAAGTTGCAATAAGGCACCAGCATCCCAATGACAACTTTACTATATTTGATTTCACTGAGATTTTCCCCAGTAATCTCAGCATTTTTTCTGTAGATCAAGTTCTTGACTCCCTCTGTTGATCATAAACCAACAAGATTATTTATCTTGACTTTATCACTATGGGTCCAATGGTGATTTTAATCATTTTGCTCTTAAGACACTATGTGATGTACATTAAGTTTGTTTGTTTGACAGATGGGGCCATCATGGGTTGAGATTGGGAACCCCTCGGAGAAGCTCTGAGGATGAAAGGATAGTTGGTCCTTGAACAACACAAGAATTCTTCTCTTCTCTTCTCCTTTATTTTCTTCTCTCTTCTTTTCTTTTTTTGAGTTGGGTCTCACTCTGTTGCCCAGGTTGGAGTGTGGTAGCACTATCATGGTATACCATGGCCTTGACCCCCACCATGCAGTTGAAAATTTGTGTATAACTTTTGGCTTTCCCCGAACTTAACTATGAATTGCCTGGTATTGACTGGAAGTCTCACCGATAACCTAAACAGTCAATCAACCCATAAATATCGAACGCCGTACTCCTATACTGAAGTAAGTTAGAGAAAAGAAAATCATAGGAAGAGAACATATATTTACGGTTCATTAAGTGGATCATCATAAAGCCCCCATCCTTGTTATCTTCACATTGGATAGGCTGAGGAGGAGGAGGAGGAAGAGGAGGGTCTTGCAGAGGCAGAAGAGGTGGAGGGGGTGCAAATTCACAGTAGCACACTTGGTGTGACTTTTACTGAAAAAAATCCGCATACCTGTGGACCCTCGCGGTTCAAACCCATGTTGCTCCGGGATCGACAGTGTGTCGAGGAGGCGAATGCCTGATACCACGAACTCACCAGGTATCTTCCAAACCTGATGATGGGCCTGTGCTTCGATGGGTGATTGGTTGATGGAGTGGTTGGTGATTAAGAGACTCTGTCCTGTGAATGATGGGAGGAAGCTGAGCCACTCATGACTCCGTTTTGAACAGATTACCCACGATGTGTCTTCCCCTTCGTCTATCGAGGAGAGTCCTACGACAGCTGCATTACGGAGGGCAGCCTCTTTGGGAGGCTGTGGTGCTCGGTCACCTCCAGCTTTGATGAGATACATCAGTGGAAATTCTGCGAAACCAATGGTGAGCCCCAGGAGCAAAGGCGGGTGTGTGATGAGAAGGAGAGGGGACAGGGAATGTCCTTCTGAGGAGAGGCAGGGCACCACGGAGGGCAGAGCCGCCAGGGGAAGGACTTCTAAGTGTCTGCTCAGAGAGTACGCTGTGACAACCAGACAGACGGGGATGTCTCGAGGCCACGTTCTCCCAGTCCCCAACACCAGCATGCAAAAGCAGATGTTCTGAGAACTGAAATGATTGTCACCAACTGACCAGGTTCTTGCACCCCCACTGCCCAGAGAGTCAGTTCACTGAGACAGCAGCTGTCACAGTATAGAAAGAGTTTAATGATCTCTGGGCAGCCATGCAGAAGATGGGAGCTATTTTCCCAATCTGTCTCTCCAAGAATTTTTAGGTTTGGGTTTTTGAAGATAATCTGGCAGGCGGGCGGGGTAGGGAAAGGGCACTGCTGATTGCTTGGGGGTGACGTCATGGGGATGCCAAAACTGTTTTTGTGTGCAAAGCCATGAAAGTCAGGATCAGTCAAATTAAATTCTCAGCACAGGTCACGGAGCAGGGTGGGGCCAACTGGTCTGAAACTATCAAAGAGGCTTGACAACAGTCATTGGGGAAGTTACAAGTCTTGTGATCCCAGTAACCTGCTGCCAAGCAGTATGCCATGTGGAGAAGAAAACTAGGGGGACCAAGGCTGGTGACCCTGCACCTCTGCCTGTGACTTTACAGAAAGGTGTGTGGGAGGACATCAGTTCTCCGGGTACCCCCAGGGTGGTCACAGGACCTCAGGCTCATTGTTCAAGGGAAAATAAGTTCATCAGTCTTGGGGGCAGCTTTGGGGGAAGGGCGGGAGGTCTGTGATGATGATCAATGGTGAGTGGCTGCTCTCGCTGAAGCCACAATGTGTGAGCACCATGCCGGAAGGCAAACTCAGACACAGAATGTAAAACCACAGGTTAACTGGCACCTGCAACTTTGCGGGACTTGGGTCTTTTCCACAGCTTTTACCCTGTGCCCCCATTAAGTTTAAACATCTATTAAGTTTATATAGGTGTTTTCACTATGAGCCGTAGTCTTGACATTGGTTTCGAGTACTTCTGTTTCTAGAACTGACAATAGCCAGATTCACCCAAGGACAGACCCTACTGCATTTCAATGCAGTGTAACATCTAATTTCTTTTCTCTTCTCTTCTTCTTTTCTTTTTTCTCTTCTCTCTTTCTTTCTTTTTTGAGTTGAGGTCTTGCTCTGTTGCCCAGGCTGCAGTGGGATAGCACGATCACAGCTCACCGCAGCCCGGACCTCCTGGGCTCAGGCAAATCCTCCTGCCTCAGCCTCCCAAGTAGCTGGGACAACAGGCGTACGCCACCCCACCTGACTAGTTTGTTAATTTTTTTTTTGTAGAGTTGAGGCCTCACTATGTTGCTCAGGCTGGTCTTGAATTCCTGGACTCGAGCAAGACTCCCGCCTCAGCTTCCCAAAGTGCTAGCATTACAGGTGTGAGCCACCATGCCCGGCCAACATCTAATCTTAATTCTACACCTAATCCTAACTGAATAATGACCACCATTCATTTCATGTCCTCTTTGTTCTAGACTTTAGTCCAGGAGATTTGTATGTAATATCCCACTGAATCTTTCCAGGGCAGCACTAGGAGATGCCATCCCCCCGTCCCTAAGAACTTCCCAAGGCCACACTCCTAGGCTATGTCAGAGTTAGAATTTGAATTCAAGTTCATATGACTCAAAAGCCCATGCTCTCTCATTAAGCACTTTTGCCTAATTTATTTTTAGAGACAGAAATGCATGCGAAACACTTTTCCATGGGCATACTTATTCTTGCATAAAATCTTTATCTTTTCTCTTTACACTCAAAACATCCTAATTTCATCTAAACCTCAATTTTATTCTAGCCCTGGCCACCCAACACTCATGTTCTCAACTCTAAACCAGCCTTATTCTTAGATTCCAACATAACTGTGTCCTAATGCTTAATCTAATTTTTCATCCAAGTCCAACTCTTTCTCTGTCTCCACTTTTGGCTCTAAATTCTATCATTCATACATCCATAGCCTTAGCGATTTTTTAAACCCTAGATCAAATAGATGAGTTGAAAAAAACACGTTTGTTGGTAATAAAACACCGTGTATAGTGCTAAGTCCATTTTAAATCTTGTCGTAAATTAACTCTAATCTAAACTTTGTTTATTTATTTTTTAATTCTTATTTTTTTTGAGTTGGAGTCTCACTCTGTCGCCCAGACTGGAGTGCAGTGGCTGCTCCCGGTCACTGCAGCCTTGACCTGCTGGGCTCCAGCAATCCTTCCGCCCCAGCCTTCCAGGTAGCTGGAACTACAGGCACGCGCTACCACGCCCGGCTAATTTTTTGATTTATTGTAGAGATGAGGTCTCGCCAAGTTGCCCAGGTGGGTCTCGAACCCGCAGGCTCAGGCAATCCACTCACCTCAGCCTCCCAAAGCACTAACTTCTGTTTATTTTTAACAGTATCCAGGTTCCTCAGACCCAATTCTGATGGAGTAACAGATTAATATTTGCATAAACCACCAAACAAATGCCCAAGAAAAGGTCCCTTGAGCTCTGGCTCCCGCCTTGGGAAAGTTGTTGATTCTCTTGGTCACTTTCATTGTCTGCAAAATAAGGACACTAGGCAGAACTTCACATTGCTTTTGTAAAAAGACTGGGGTTCACTTTCATGCAGGATCTATCACGGTGCTATCCCAGGCACCTAAGAAGTGTGATCTCAGTCGGGCATGGTGGCTCACACCTGTCATCCCAGCACTTTGGGAGGCAGAGGTGAGAGGAGTGCCTGAGCCCAAGGGTTTGAGACCAGTCTGGGTAACTTGGAGAGACCTTGTCTCTACAATAAATAAATAAATAATTGGCCAGGTGTGGTGGCACATGCCTGTAGTTCCAGCTACTTGGAAGGCTGAGGCAGAAGGATCACCTGAACCCAGCAGGTGGAGGCTGCAGTGGCCGTGAGCGTGTCACTGCACTCCAGCCTGGGTGACAGAGTGAGACTCTGACTCAAAAAAAAGAAAAAAAAAAAAAGAAGTATGTGAGTTCTTCTCTTCTGCTGCCATCTGAACCCCGAACCCCAAAGGGGGCTTTGAAGAGAGAATTGGGTTAGAATTCTGCTGCTGCCTTTACTGGTTGTGTGATCTTGCACATGTTAGATAATAAAAATGATAATGATCATCATACAGTGAATTTTCAGTAAGCGTTTGCTCTGTGCCAGGCAGTGTGCTGTTCCTCAGAACAATCCCTTTGAGGTAAATCTGATTATTAGCACTGTTTTACAGATGTGAAAACTGAAGTTATTAGAAGCTGAGCTGTGATTTGATAGAAAGTTAACCTTCAGAATGTGGGCTTTCTTTATTGTTAGAGACAGGGTCTTACTCTAAGCTGTAATGTAATAGAAGTGTAACCTTCAGAATTTGGGCATTATTATTATTATTATTATTATTATTATTATTATTATTTAGAGATGGAGTCTCACTCTGTTGCCCAGACTGGAGTGCAGGGGTGTGATCAAAATTCACCACAGCCTCGAACTCCTGGGCTCAAGTGATCCTCCCACCTCAGTCTCCTGAGTAGCTGGGACTGTAGTTATATACCACCACACTCAGCTAACTTGTAAGTCTTTTCGTAGAGATAGGATCTTGCTTGAACTCCTGGCTTCAAGTGATGCTTTTGAACAGCCTTCCAAAGTGCTGGGATTACAGGTGTGAGCCACAACACCCGGCCAGAATTTGTACTTTTAATCACTAGTCATCAGTGCTTCCGAACCCCAATCCTTCAGTCAAATTATGGCTTCCCCTAAAACACTACAACAAAAGCCTGTTAATTAGGCAAGACTGAATTTATTGCTAACCAAAGTAAGGGAGATTACTGCTTTGACAGAATCTTAGTATCTTGGAGCAGGAATGGCAAAGTCGAGATATGGATGAGGTCTTGGAGTCTGGCTGAAGGTGAGTCTTTTTTTTTGAGTCAGAGTCTCACTCTGTCACCCAGGCTGGAGTGCAGTGGCACGTTCACAGCCACCGCAGCCTCCACCTGCTGGGCTCAGGTGATCCTTCCGCCTCAGCCTTCCAAGAAGTTGAAACTACAGGCATGCACCATCACGCCTGGCTAACTTTTCTTGATTCATTGTAGAGACGAGGTCTCGCCAAGTTGCCCGGGCTGGTCTCGAACCCGCGGGCTCAGGCAATCCTCTCACCTCGGCCTCCCAAAGTGCTGGGATTACAGGTGTGAGCCACTGTGCCTGGCCGAAGGTGAGTGTTTCATTGTGGGGTTGTGATTTGGATTGGGTAAGGATCATGATATTATAGTTTAGGGTTGTTGATCTCAACAAGGTGAAATTACTGAGGGCAGGGTTTCACAGAGTCTTGAAGAGTTCACAGTGTTTTGATGCAATCTGCTGAAAAAGTTGAACAGTCTGGTGTGAATTTAAATAGCTTTTCAGAAAGTTTCTGGGATAAACAATAAAGTTATTTGCAACTTTTATCTTCCTGGGCAATAATTTCCTAGATTAGTTGAGTCAAGTTGATGATGACTGAAAAACAACCGTCACGTAGTGTAGACAGTAAGCTATGCAAGTGTGGATGGTTTTGGTTCTCACTTATTTATAAAATGGAAATAATAGGCCAGGTTCAGTGGCTCCACCAGGAATTCCAGCACTTTGGGAGGCCAAGGCGAGTGGATTGCCTGAACCCATGGGTTCGAGACCAGCCTGGGCAACTTGGCGAGACCTCGTCTCTACAATAAAAATAAAAATAAAAAATTAGCCGGGTGTGATAGCACATACCTGTGGTTCCAGCTACTTGACTCTAACACCCAAGAGAGGTGCCAATATAAAATTTTCCTTTTTATAGGGGCAGCCATGAGTGTGCCACTGCACTCCAGCCTGGTCGACAAAGTGAGACTCCAACTTGAAAAAAATAGAAATAATAGCATCACCCAGAAGTTGCTTGGAAGGTTCAGTTGTACAGGAAGTCCCCTACATATGAACCTTCAAGTTGCAAACTTTAAAAGATGTGAACGTGTGTTTGCGTGTCCAATCACATAAGTGAGTTCACGTGTCTGGCATATATTGTCACATGTGTGCCACCTCTACAAGAGTGTTGTGCTTTTGAGGATTGTATTGAGTACAGTAGTGCGGTATCTTTATTTCAAGCCCAAGATGTGTAAAAGCCGTAGTGATGCAGCTGGTACTGTCTAGCTGATGATGCTACTTGGGTACTTAGGCTACTTTGTTGAACCTACGAACACATGGGGATTATGAATGCGCTCTCAGAGTGGAACTCATTTGTTTGTAGGGGACTTACTGAATTGCCTTTCATGAGATAAGGGGTGGAGCATAGTGTGTATGTGGTCAACAGAAACCCTTGTCATCTCTTCTTGACCTGTAACCTTTCCACCATCCTTTTCAGAGTATGGGGGAAATTCTTTCAGCAAGCCCTGCATCTTCCCCTCCATCCACAGGGATAGCATGGTCTTTGAATGCCTTGAAGATGAAAGCAACAAGCTCTGGTGCCCGACCACAGAGAACATGGACAAGGATGGAAAGTGGAGTCTCTGTGCGGACACCAGTAATCTGGGGAAGGGCATGGGTGGGCACGGGTGGATTCTTTCATTTATTCACTCAACAAACAGTTACAGAAGCCCTACGGTGTGCCAGACCCAGTGTTGGGCACTGGGGATCTGGTGATGATCAGGCAGAGAGGGTCCTGCCCTCATGAGCAAATAGCATCAATGATGTGATACCCAGACAGGCTCTAACACCCAAGAGAGAGGTGCCAATAGAAAATTTTCCTTTTTTTTTGAGCCAGAATCTCATTCTGTCACCCATGCTGGAGTGCAGTGGCACACTCACAGCCACCGCAGCCTCGACCTCTGGGCTTAGGCAATCCTTCCTCCTCAGCCTTCCAAGTAGCTGGAACTGCAGATGCACGCCACCATGCCTGGCTAGTTTTTTTTTGTGTGTGTGTGTGTGATGTATTGTGGAGACAAGCTCTCACCAAGTTGCCCAGGCTGGTCTTGAACCCCCGGGCTCAGGGGCTCACTTGAACCCCTCCAGGCTCCCAAAGTGCTGGGATTACAGTAAAATTTTCAACATGTTAAATACCTGACTCTTTGATGAATGTAGGGTAAGAACATGCCGGGGTTTTAAACAAAACCATGTTCTGAGGGAGCCAGAAGGATACTAAAGCCAGTTCAAAGGAGATTACAAAAAGTACATATGGTCAGTGAAGAAAAGAATACTGAGTTGAAGAAAGATTGCTACATTTGGTACAAAATCTATGAACATCTAAGGGGTGGTCGAACCTTCCAGGTTAGGTTAGGGGCAGAGGTTTACACCTGTAATCCTAGCACTTTGGGGGGCCAAGGTGGGAGGATTGCCTGAGCCCAAGGGTTCAAGACCAACCTAGGCCACATAGCGAGACCTTGTCTCTCCAAAGAAACAAAAAAATCAGCTTGTAGGTCGGGCTTGGTGGCTCAGCCTGTAATCCCAGTGCTTTGGGAGGCCAAGGCGAGTGGATTGCCTGAGCCCGCGGGTTCAAGACCCTCCCGGGCAACTTGGTGAGACCTTGTCGCCACAATAATAATAAAAAAAAATTACCTGTAGTTCCGACTACTTGGAAGGCTGAGGCGGAAGGATCGCCGGAGCCCAGCAGGTCGAGGCTGTGGTCGCCGGGAGCGTGCCACTGCACTTCAGTCTGGGCCACGGAGTAAGACACCAACTCAGAAAAAAAAATTAGCTTGTAATCCCATCTATTTGGGAGTCTGTGGTGGGAGGATCGCCTAAGTCCAGGAGGTCGAGGTTGTGGGGAGTCTAGCCTGGGTGACAGGGTGAGACCCCTACTAAAAACAAAACAAAACAAAAAGCTTTGAAGTCTTGTCTACCAGATAGAAATTATTTGCATCTATTGAACTAAAATCATTCACAACCTGTTAATCTTCTACAAGTTACATCTAAATGTATCAGAGCCTAGATCTCCAGTCAATGGCAAATAGTAAGTCAAACAGTGGTGGCTGGGATCTGAAAATCCACCTCTAGACCAAAGCATGACCAATGCCTGTCCTTATGCAGCCCCTAATCCAAGAACAGTTTTTATAATTTTTTTAGTTGGGATCTCACTCTGATGCCCAGACTGCAGTGCAGTGGCACAATTATGGCTCACCACAGCCTCAACCTCCTGGGCTCAGGTGATCCTCCCACCTCAGCCTCCCAGGTAGCTGGGACTACAGGTGTATGCAGTCATGCCCTGCTAATTTTTAAAAAATGTTTTGTAGAGACGAGGTCTTGTTATATTGTCCAGGCTGGAGGTTTCACATTGTTATATGGATGGAAAAAAAAATAAAAATAAAAATAATTTGTGACTGTTAAAAATTATATGAAATTCAAATTTCAAAGTCCATATACAAAATTGTATTGAAACACAGTCACTCCCATTCACTTGTGGATGTCTAATAGCTGCTTTCTGGTTAAGTAGTTGTGTCAGAGACACAGAGGCTGTATTATGCACACAGCCAAAAATATTTACAGAAAAAAGTTTTTTGACTCTGAGTTAGAATATCAGATGACCATAGGGATGTGATAGATATTGTTCTAGGATAGCATAGAAAGGTCATGTGGTGATCTTTTGGTCTTATTTCAAAGTCTGATTAGTTTTTGTTAACAAAAGATAGCAAATTTAGAGCCAGGCGCAGTGGCTTACATCTGGAATCCCAATACTTTGGAGGTTGAGGCAGGAGGATTGCTTGAGCCCAGGAATTTGAGACCAGCCCAGGCAACACAGCAAGACCTCTTCTCTACTAAAAATCAGAACATTAGCTGGACGTGGTGGTGCACGCTTGTAGTCCCAGCTACTTGTGAGGCTGAGGCTGGAAGATTACCTGAGCCCAGGAGGTCAAGCCTGCAATGAGCCATGAGGGTGCCACGGCACTCCAGCCTGGGCGACTGAGTGAGAACCTCAAACAACAACAACAACATCAACAACAACAACAAAGATAGCAAGTCTAGTCTGGTGAGGTGATCAGGGAAGAAGCCCCAGAGAAGAAAGACGTAACTCTGGCAATGTGTCTTCACAGTTCTCTTGTTAGATGATCAGCGGGTCCTGGTCTGGTATCCTTTTGTCCAGGAACAAGGCTCTTCCTTCACACCTCCACTTCCTTGTAAATTATGTGAGTTTCCAACCCCTATTTGGGGGTCTCAGACACCAGGTTACTCACTTCAGTGAGCTGGAGGTGAGAGGGTATCACGCTGGAAGTTGATTCCCACTATCCAAGGCATTTATGTGTCTATAAGTCACTGCAAATACCAGCTTAGTGAGTCCTGAACCATGACCATTATTCCTAGTGGGATCTGCAGAGCTGGGTCCCTGCCAGCCTCTGGTCACAGCATTGCTGTCAGTTGATCCATGCTTCACCTTGTTTTATGCGTGTTTCTGTCTTAAAGACACCTCATTTAATATATATATAAGGTCCAACAATTAAATTCATGAACTCACCGTGGAAAAGGTGCTCCTTACCTTATTGCTAAATATCACTACAGTTACTACCTCCAAAGTACTCCCCTCGGGAAGCCATGCACCAACACCAATGCCCAGTCCACCTGTCAAAGCAATTTTGGAACTCTTTTTCTGCAGTGGCCATCAGAACTATCGTCGTATTGCCCCTGATGTCCTGAATGTCATCAAATGTCTTCCATTCAGTATTTCCTTTTTCTTTGGGTAAAGAAAAAAGTCACTGGAGGCCAGATCAGATGAGTAGGGAGGGTGTTCCAATATAGTTATTTGAATGGTAAGTGCACAGTGGCAAGTTTGTGACCTTAATTGCCAGACCTGAACAAATGACAATCACAACTCTGATGACAATTCCAGAAAAAGAATTCCAAAATTGCTTCGATGGGGAGACTAGGCACTGGTGTTGGTGCACAACTTCCCAAGGGGCGTACTTTGGAAGTGACGGTAATGATATCCAGCAATGAGGTATGGAGCACTTTTTTCTAGGATGGTTTGGGAACCTAATTGTCGGACCTCATATTGTTGATTTGTTCACATCAACAGCACTTAAATCTCACCTGAAAGAAGCTTCTCTCAAAACACAGATTGCCTCCATAAGTCTCATTCCAACCTTTTTGTGCTTAGAAACGCAGACAGCACTTCACTACACTGGTGCCATTTTATTATTTGAGTCGGGGGTCTCTCTCTGTTGCCCAGGCTGGAGTGCAGTGGCATGATCATGGCTCACTACAGCCTTGACCTCCTGGGCTCAGGTGATCCTTCTGCCTCAGCCTCCTGAGTAGCTGTCACTACAGGCACTCACCACCACTCCCGGCTATTTTTATTTTTTGTAGCGACAGGGGTCTCACTATGTTGCCCAGGCTGGTCTTGGGGCAAATCCTCTGTTCTCTCCCCGGTCTTCCTGGTGACAGGATGTCCTTCTTCCCCTGTCCTCCTTCCCCACTCTATTCTCCTTTTGTATCCCTCCATCTTTTTCCAAGTCCTAATCTCAGATGGCTTCTGACGGAAGCAAACCCAGTCATGCAATGTTCTTCCCACATTTGGGTGTAGGTCAGAATTTACCTACAATGCCCCAAATGCCCCAAATGCACCACCAGGGGCAGCATTTACCCGATTTTTGAATCTGGGGTGGGCTCTGAAGCCCAAGCCTCCACTATAGTGTGAAGACCCCTGAAATAATCTTTGTCTAGCCAGGCATGGTGGCTCATACCTGTCATCCCAGCGCTTTGGGTGGCCGAAGCAGGAGGATCGTTTGAGTCCTGGAGTTTGAGACCAGCCTGGGCAACACAATGAGACCTCCTCTCTACAAGACATTTTAAAAAATGAGCCAGGCCTGGTGGTGTGTTCCTGTAGTCCCAGCTACTTGGGAGGCTGAGGCGGAAGGATCACTTGCACCCAGGAGTTCAAGACCAACCTGGGCAACATAGCGAGACACTGTCTCTACAAGAAATAAAAAAATTAGTGGACCTGGTGGCATGCCTGTAGTCCCAGCTACTCAGGACGCCAAGGGAGGAGGATTGCTTGAGTCCAGGAGTTCGAGACCAGCCTGGGCAACATAGCGAGATTTTGTCTCTACAAGAAGTAAAAAAATTAACCAGGCGTAGTGGCTTGCCTCTGTAGTCCCAGCTACTCAGGAGGCTGAGGTGGAAGGAAGGATTGCCCAAGCCCAGGAGGTCGAGGCTGTGGTGAACCACAATGACGCCACTACGCTACAACCTGGGTGACAGAGTGAGTAACAAACAGAAAGACCTCTGTGTTGTCCCCTTCCTCTCCCTAGGAATTTCCTCCTTGTCTCCTGGCTTCCCCTGCCGCTTCCCATTCAACTATAAAAACAAGAATTATTTCAACTGCATCAGAACAGGATCAGAGGGGAATTTTCCATGGTGTGCAACGTCCTACAACTATGACAAAGATCACACCTGGGTGTACTGTTGATACTGAGGTAAGAGCAGGGACCAACCTGGTCGTGTCATTGATGGGAAAGGGAGAGAGACTGGGCTCCTCACCGATGTGAGATCTGTCTCACCCAGCATGTCTGACTAGTTCAGGTTCCTGGCACGGTGGGCTCTCCTTTCCAAAGATACGGTGGAGCGGGGGTGGGAGGAGGCTGGAATAACGTCCCAAATTAGAAAGCTGGAAGAAATTGGGATTTCTCTGGCTAGTGGGGGTGGGGTGGGGGGCAGGGTGGGGTGGGCAAACTTTCTCAGGCTCAGAAAAGTGTCATTTCAAGTTTCAAGTCTGGGAGGCCTAGGGTGTGAAACGTTAGGAAAGTGGAATTTCTTAAACTGGAGCGTGATATGAAAAGATAGCCAGGCGTGGCGGCTCATGCTTGCATCCCAACACTATGGGAGGTTGAGGAGAAAGGATTGCTTGAGCCCAGGAGTTTGAGACCAGCCTGGGCAACATAGCGAGACCTCATCTCTACAAAAGATTTTTAAAAATCAACCAGGCATGATGGTGTGCTCCTGTAGTCCCAGCTACTCGGGAGGTTGAGGTGGGAGGGTTGCTTGAGCCAGGAGTTGGAGGCTGCGGTGAGCCATGACCGTTTCACTGCACTCCAGTCTGGGTGACAGAGTGAGACCCTAACTCCAAAGGGGGGAGGGGGGAGAGAAAAAAGAGAAAGAAAAGAAAAGGCAATCTAGAGAAGGGAATAACCTAGACTTCTCTGGTCCCCAGAAGCCATGGTACCATATTGTTGACCCATTACCCCCATTGCTGAGTAGCCGGTCAAGGAAAAACATGGGGTTTACTTCTCTTCCTCCACCATGTGGGCCCCTTCCCCCAACTCAGCACATGAATCACCAGTGACCTACGCGGGACCAGCTTTCTCTCTCCTTCTCCTGGCCTTTTCCTTCTGGCTTTCCATGTGGGCTAGGCTTGGTATTCTCTGGCCTATAGCAACGCCCTCCAGACCACTAGGGTCAGCTGACCTCGTTGCTCTGTGACTCCTGGAATCTAAGAGGAAAGAAGAGCTCTTTCATCCCGTGTGTGGACAAAACTCCCCTACTCCTCCCCTCAGGGTGGAAAACTCTGGTGGTTCCAGCAATATTTTGTCCTTACGATGCACGTGGCTTACAAATGACACCAAATCCGTGACCCTTCCTGAATGTACCAGCAATATTTTGTCCTTACGATGCACGTAACTTACAAATGACACCAAATTCGTGACCCTTCCTGAAGATACCAGCAATATTTTGTCCTCACGATGCATGTGGCTTACAAATGACACCGAATTAGTGACCCTTCCTGAATGTTGGCTTAGCAATGAAAAATATCTTCTGAGGTAAAGGAGGAGGGGGTTAGGGACTCTGGTTACCATCTTAACAGGATGGATATTAAAAAATACCCATAACGGTCTCCAGGCTGTGGCTAGGACTAAGAACATGTCTGGTGTCCAGACTCTGACTTATTTATTTATTTATGTATTTGAGTTGGGATCTTGCTCTGTTGCCCAGATTGGAGTGTAGTGGCATGGTCATATCTCACCACAGCCTCAACCTCCTGGACTCAGGTGATCCTTCCTCCTCAGCCTCCCAAGTAGCTGGGACTACAGGTGTGGGCCACCACTCCTGGCTCATTTTTTATTTTTCATAGAGACACAGTCTCGCTATGTTACCCAGTCTGGTCTCAAACTCCTGGGCTCAAGCAATCCTCCTGCCTCGGCCTCCCAAAGTGCTGGGATGACAAGCGTGAGCCACTGTGCCCGGCCTCCAGCCTCTGACGTCTATCCATCAGTCGAACTACCTCCTTGCCGGTGGTCCTCCCATCAAACCTGTTATCATAGAGGTGAGGTTGAGGGGTTCACTGTTCCTTGACCTACTTGCTCCCATGAGGCTTGGTACCATGCTGTTGACCCATTACCCCCATCATTGAGTAGGGATGGGGGTGTCTAATTGCTCTTAGCTGAGCTGCTTTCTGTAGCTTCTGACACAGTCTAGAAAATTAGTGCAATGTCACCTTTTCATTCGTGTTACATTTTGTGCCACCGCATGTGTATTACTCAAACTCAGTTCTTTGCTTCTGTTTTCAAGGTGAGGAGAAACATCCTCAGAGGAAGACCGCTAGACTGAGGCTGGAACTTGCTGCGTCATTTTCATCGTGTCTTTCAAGCCCACACAATCATCTTTAGAAATTCCCTCTCCGCCACCTTGTTGAATCACCCAGTCCTCGGTGAAGAATGATAGAAAAAAAAAAGTGGCATAACCTCTAATAAAGGAGTCCTAAATTAACCCCAGGGGCTGCCTTTTTTGCTTTCTAGAATGAGAAAGATGGTGTGGGGAAGGAAAAGTTGGTGGTGGCCATCGGGGAGAGATCAGACTCTCAGTCCAGGGAGTTTTTTTTTTTTTGTTTGTTTGTTTTTTGAGTTGGAGTCTCACTCTGTTGCCTAGACTGGAGTGCAGTGGCCGCTCCCAGCCACCGCATCCTCGACCTGCTAGGCTCCGGCGATTCTTCCACCTCAGCCTTCCAAGTACCTGGAACTACAGGTGCATGCTACCACACCCGGCTAATTTTTTTGATTTATTGTAGAGATGAGGTCTTGCCAAGTTCTCCAGGCAGGTCTCGAACCTGCAATCCACTCACCTCAGCCTCCCAAAGTCACGGGATTACAGGCTGAGCCACTGAACCCGGCTAGTCCAGGGAGTTTTAGGGGTAACCGCAGCCTGCTGTCTCTTTCTGGAGAATCACAGACTTGGATGGAATTTGTAGGGACTTATTCACTCATTAACAAATAAATTAGGAAGTAAATGAAGGGTAGATGATTTACTGCAAGACTTGCTGCAATTGCTACTCTCCCCCGCTACCCACGGCAGACATTATTAATTGATAATAGATTGGTGGCTCAGCCTGTAATCCCAGCACTTTGGGAAGCCAAGGCGAGTGGATTGCCTGAGCCTGTGAGTTCGAGACCTACCCGGGCAACTTGGCGAGTCCTTGTCTCTACAATAAATTTAAAAAATTAGCCGGGCGTGGTAGCGTGCCTGTAGTTCCGGCTACTTCGAAGGCTGAGGCGGAAGGATTGCCGGAGCCCAGCAGGTTGAGGCTGCGGTGGCCGGGAGCGGCCACTGCACTCCAGTCTGGGCAACAGAGTGAGACTCCAACTCAAAAAACAAAGCAAAACAAAACAAAACAACACACAACTAATTGTTTACAGAATCTGTTTCCCTGAGCCCAGGTGCAAACTCACACTGTAGTGGTTGTTCTCCTCCTCTTTCTCGTCCTCCTTCTTTCTTCCTCTTTCTCTTTTTCTCCCCCCCTTTCCTATCCTCCTTCTCCTCTTTCTCCCCCTTTCTCTTTCTTCTCCTTCTTTCTTTCTTCATCTTCCTTTATTTCTCCACCTTCCTCCTTTACTTCTTCTCCTCCTCTAGTAGTCACCCGGAGTCAGTTAAATTTAACTTAAGCAATTGATAACATTAATGATGTATGTATGGATACAGCTTTTCTCTCTTGATAAAATAAAAATAAAATTTGACTCCTCAGGCTTGCTCACCACATTTAATACTCAACAGCCGCCACACGCAGCTATGTCTACCACGATGGATGGCTCAGTCTAGAATGTTCTCATCATCACAGAAGATTCTGTTGGGTTGTCTGGCTCTGGAATGTAAGCTTTTCGAAGTCAAGCACCTTGTCATTGCTCTATTTCCACTACCCGGAACGACGTCAGGCATAGACTAGAGACTCGACACATATTTTTTGAGAGGACGAGTGGTTGGGTGGACGCGTGAGTGTAGGGATGGAAGGGGATGATGCTGAGGAAAGAGGCCAAGGTCCTCTGTTACAGAGGACCCTGGATCATGTCACTCTTTACTCAAAACCCTCCCGAGTCCTTAAAATGGTCCCAGGAACATCCTTGCAGGACTGAAACCCTGATCTACGGTCAACTCCTCTCCAGCCACCCTAGTTGCCGGGCTATTCATCCAACTCTACTCCTGCCCCAGGGCCTTTGCTGTGTCTTGAATGCCTCTCCCCCAGATAGCCCCTGGTGCCCATGCACATCCTGAAGTCCCTCCACAGAAGGGCAACTCCTCCCACATGGAGCTCCCTGAGCCCTGCCTCTGGTCCATTTTTCTCCATAGCTCTTATCATCCTTCTAATACGTGATCCTAGGTACTCATTCCTCATTCCGTTCCATGACTTTCTCCTCCCAGGATCACATAAGTGCCTGGGGCCTGGAAGTTCTCTCTGTCTCAGTCACTGCTATAGCCCCAAGCATGGAAGAGTGCCTTGTACATAATGGGCACTTTACACACTGCTGTTGAAGATATGAAGGATGCAAGGAAGTAAAGAGAGAAGGAAAAGATGGAGGGAGGGAGGGAGGAGAGAGGGAAGGAGGGAGAGAGGAAGGTCAGATGGATTTGAAGGTTAGAACTAAAAATAGATTACCATGGGACCCAGCAAGCCCCCACTGGGCATCCAAAGGAGGTCAAATCCCTCAACCAAAAAGACACCTGGACTTGTAAGTTTATTGTAGCACTAACTACGACAGCAAAAACATGGAACCAACCTAGGCACCCATCAATGGTGGACTAGGCCAAGAAAATGTGGTACAGCCGGGCTCGGTGGCTCAGCCTGTAATCCCGCGCCTTTGGAAGGCTGAGGTGAGTGGATTGCCTGAGCCCGTGGGTTCGAGAACCGCCTGGACAACTTGACAAGACCTCATCTCTACAATAAAAAATCAAAATGAGCCGGGCGTGGTATAGTTCCAGCTACTTGGAAGGCTGAGGCGGAAGGATCGCTGGAGCCCAGCAGGTCGAGGCTGTGGTGGCCGGGAGTGGCCACTGCACTCCAGTCTGGGTGACAGGGTGAGAGCCCAACTCAAAAAAAAAAAAAAAAAAGAAAAGAAAATGTGGTACATAGACACCATGGGACACTATGCAGACGTGAAAAAAAAAGAACAAAATCACGTCCTTTGCAGCAACATGGATGCGGCTGGAGCCCATCATCCTAAGTGAATTGTCAAAGAAACAGAAAATGAAATATTGCATGTTCTTCCTAATATGTGGGCGCTGAACACTGAGGGCACATGGTACAAGGATGGGAGTAACAGATGCTGGGGTGCTCCGAATGGGGGGAGGGAAGGAGAGAAGTGGGTAGAACAACAACCCACTGGGTGCCACGTCCACCCCCTGGGTGATGGGTTCAAGGGAAGCCCAAACCTCACCATCATGCAATGTACCTACATAACAAAACTACACATGGACACCTCTGATCTAAAAAAATAAAATACTGTTGGGTGTGGTGGCTTACGCCTATAATCACAGCACATTGAGAGGCTGAGGTGGGAGGATTGCTTGAGTCCAGGGGTTTTAAGAATACAGGAGTGCAAAAATTAGCTGGGTACGGTGATGTGTATCTGTAGTCCCAGCTACTAGGGAGGCTGAAGGAGAAGGATTGCCTGAGCTCAGGAGGTGAAGGCTGCTGTGAGCTGTGATCATGCCACTGTCCTCCAGCCTGGGTGACAGAGTGAGACCCTGACTAAATAAATTAATAAAGGAAATTAAATAAAAATCATCTCAGGATAGTGAAAAACAGCACAAAGGGAGTGGCCACGGGTAAGAGGTTGGGAAATAACATTATTCTGGCCCCCCTTTTTCCTAATTTTTATTTTATAAAGTAAGGTCATTGAACCAGATGGTCCTTTTATTCATCTACTTCATGGACTTCAAAGCGAAAAAAACTTGGAGGAAGGCACGAAGTTGGATGTTTTCTTGCCCTTTATTTTAAGGTTTGCATTGCTGAAGTGTCCCGCTCTCAGCGAAGGTGAGGGGGAAAGTGTCTTTTCCGTTTCGCAGCACAGATCGATGTCAGGATGTGGTGTGTGGAGCAGATGTTCCATCTGACACACACACTGTCCCCGGGCAACCCGCACGGAGGCAGGGGGCTTCCAGGAAAGGCTTTGCAACACCCCAGCTGAGCGGAGGATTTGGGGATCCGGCCATCTCTCTCTGCAGGATGACAATTTTTTTTCTGGGGATTAATTCCCCAGGGATCAGCTTGCCCTAAACCTTGATAATCCAGATTTGTGGTTTAATTCAGTCTCCTGAGTATCTTACACAAGGAGAGGGGTGTGGGAGGAGAGAGAGAGATAGAGAGAGAGGGAGACAGAGAGAGAGAGAGAGAGAGAGAGAGAGAGAGAGAGAATGACTGTTCTTCCAGGAAATCAGGAAAGAGGGGAGGGAAGTTCACTCTGAACACCTGTTGAATGAGCCATTTCCAAGCCCAGCCTTATCAAGAACCCATTTCTAGCCTCATGACTTATGTGCCTCCTCTTCCCAAGAGAGAGAAACTGGGGGAGGGGGCCTTGAAGCAGCTGAAGTAGGCAGCTGAACTTTTTGACAACCCAGTAGGAGAAAAGACTGCTTTAATCCACGAGGAAGAGATTCTGGCAGGTCACAGGGATTCAGGACTTAGGTGAAGTAAAAAGATGTCATTAAAGATGCTGGGACCTTTTGGAGTGGCAGCTGGACCCCGCTACCATTCATATTTCCATCTGTAGACTCTTCTTAATCTAGTTGTCCTACAGACACCCCCATCCTGGCAAAGATGCTGCTTTCAGTCTAAACTCAATCTGTTCCACTGCATGGGCAGTCTCCATGCGCCCTCCCACCCTCTCTCCTTCAAGGGGCCTTGGCGATTTGCTTTTCCATAAGCTCTTGATCCACGCTGACCAGGCAGAGAGTGTCTGGGGTTTCCAGGGCTTCCTCAGCGAGACATCATCTTCACAAACTCTGCAAAGAGAAATCTCCCATGAGGCACCTCTTTGTAAAAGCAGTCAAAACTGTTGTTTTTTTTTTTTTTAGTTGGAGTGTCACTCTCCCGGCCACCGCAGCCTCGACCTGCTGGGCTCCAGCGAACCTTCCGCCTCAGCCTTCCAAGTAGCTGGAGCTACCGGCGCGTGCTACCATGCCCAATTACTTTTTATTTTACTGTAGAGACGAGGTCTTGCCAAGTTGCCTGGGTGGGTCTCAAACCTGCAGGCTCAGGTAATTCCCTAGCTTCCACCTCCCAAAGTGCTGGGATTTCAGGCTGAGCCACCGAGCCTGGCCTAAAACACTTTTTTTTAAAGCACTCCCTATGTGTCAGGCATCACTGATGGTGCTGGAGAAATCACTTAACCCCTCTGCCTGCATTTCTTTATCTACACGATGGGAAAAATAGGGTCGTTAGTTCCTTAAGTGGTTTTTAGAATGGTTAAATTACATGAGGGAGGACACTCTCAAAAAACCCTGGAATTTATCTACAAAAAAACTGTGCATTTATTCTTACATGTCTAAACTTCAGTCACCTTCAAAGTGCTCTCCGATTGATGCAATACATCTGTCGAGATGCTTTTTCCACTGCTCAGAACAGTTTTTGAGCTCACTGATTTGGATGTCTTTTAGTTCTTCGCTGTTTTTTATTTCACCCCTTCCATATTAGTAAAATGTTTCCCTTTGAGGACTTTTCTCACCAGGAAACAAAAAAAGTCACTTGGAGTAAGATCAGGTGAATAGGGAAGGTGGGACGTGGGGATCATGCAATTTTTGATTAAAAAAAAACCCTGAACACAGTGCGGTGTGAGCAGGTGGGCTTGTAAATCACCCATCATGAAATGGGTAAATGTGTTGAAAAAAATCTTAAAAAAAAAATTTCACTGAAGCCCAATGCAGCCTCTCAGACTGTCCACAAATGCTGATGCATTTCTGGAACGTGTACCTAGTTGGGGAAGCCTGTACAACAAGAGGTCCACCCTCCAAAAGACAGTTCTGGTTTTTTGGGTCCCCTTCGTAATGCTTACGAAGCAGATCAAGCATCCCATAAAGAGTAATGGTTAGTATCCCATTTCATCTTTTTAAACCATCTGGGAGGGGTGAGTGCTCTTTTACACATAAGAAAACTGAAGCCAGCAGGAGTGACTGCCTGCCTGAGGCCATGTGGAAGACAGTACACGGAGAAACCTGGAAGGAACGCAGGCTGTTCCTGGCTTCGTGGTATCTCAAGGCCAGATGGACTTGCAGCCCCACCCGAGTTCTGAGGTCACCCTGTCCTTCCCTTGCCTGTGGCTAGCCTGAGGGTCTGTCTCCCATCCCCAGCCCCGCCCCTTCTAGATTTTCATTGATGTCCACTGCGTACTTGAGCCTGACCAGATTCAGCAGGTATTCAACAAGCATCTGCTAGCTTTCTGTATTGTGACTTGTTGAGTGGATGCGTTTTCTTGATTGATTGATTGAGTTGGGGTCTCACTCTGGAACCTAGGCTGGAGTGTTGTGGCACTCTCATGGCTCACCACAGCCTGGGCAAGAGACCAGCTTGAACCACTTGGCGTGACCTCATCTCTACAATAGATAAATCAAAAAATTAGCCGGGTGTGGTGGTGCATGCCTGGGGTTCCAGCTACTCGGGAGGCTGAGGCGGGAGGACCACCTGAGCCCAGCAGGTTGAGGCCGCAGTGACTGTGAGCATGCCCCTGCCCTCTAACCTGGGCGACAGAGTGAGACTCCGAATTACAAACAAACAATCATGTTTAGTGCATGGTTTCTTCTTATTTTCTTCAAACATTGAGAGAAAAGTGTCATCATCAACCCTGCCTTACAGATGTGAAAACTGACACAGAGAGCAAGCGACTAAGATGAGCTATATGCGGAGTATAAGATAACCTTGAACTCGAAGCCCTTGAATCTGACCCCGGGGTCCCAGCTGCTAGACCATTCTCTTTCTGACACAACATGTGGTTCCTATGATCAAAGGTGCCCCTTGACCTGGGAAGGGATGGGTGAGGTGGACGTGAGTTCTGAGCGCAGGTGGGGAAGGGCCCCAGACAGGTGCTCCTTGGAGCCACCTGATGTGCTGAGCTCTTTGGAATGACCCAGGTGGAAAGGGATGGACAAACGCTTCTGTAACTCGCCACCCCCATGCCAGCTCAAACTCAGGGGGGAGTGAGAAGCAGCAGCCAACTTGGAAAATCACCTGGGCGGCTAGAAGTTCCCGCCATGGCCTCCTCCCACTCCCCATCACCTTCGAAGTCCACGGTGCCATCTCCGTTGACATCAGCCTCCTGGACGACCTCGGCAATCTCCCGTGAGGTGAGTTGCTCCCCCAGGAGCCTCTGCATGGCCTGTTGCAGCTCGGACAGGGTGATCTCCCCATCTCCGTTGGTGTCAAACTGAGGGGGAGCAGAAGATTATGCCAGCAGCAAGCAACGCGAGGACAGCAACGAGGGTGACACAGCTCATGGTTCATTTATTGCGGGTCAAGCTCCAAACATAGGTTGGGTTTTCAAAAATTTGCATATGGTTTCATTATGTTCTAACCAGTTTTATTGAAGTATAATTGATTTTAAAAACTGCATACACACACACATACATACATATATTGCTTGTTTTTGTTTTGAGTTTGGGTCTCACTGGGCCCCCCCAGACTGGAGTGCAGTGGCAAGATCACAGCTCACCTCCTGGGCTCAAATGATCCTCCCTCAGTCTCCCAAGTAACTGGGACTGCAGGCGTATGCCACCAGGCCCAGCTAAATTTTTTTTTTTGTACTTTTTGTGGAGACGAGGTCTCACTGTTTTGCCCAGGCTGGCCTTGAACACCTGGGCTCAAGCAATTCTCCTGCCTCAGCCTTCCAAAGTGCTGGGATTACAGGTGTGCGTTACCATGCCTGGCTAGCATATATTCAATGTACATAATTTGATGTGTTTGGACATATGTGTACACCTGTGAAACCATCACCTCAATCAAGGTTACAAATACATCCATCACCTCTATAAGATGCCTCACGCTCCTTTCTTTCGCATCTGTGTGTGTGTGTGCGTGCGTGTGTGTGTGTGTGTGTGTGTGTGTGTTGCGTGTGGTAAGAACACTCAACACCGGATCTACCCTTTTAAGAAGATGTTAAAAAATATTTAAAAATCTAATTTTTATTTAAAACATTAGCTGTTAACAAGCTACAACATGGATCTTGTTTCAAAAATTGTATTGACATTATTTTTAATGGCAAAAACACAATTGTATATACATGTATGGGGCATGATGTGGTGTTTTGACACATATATAAAATGTGAAATGATTACATGGAGCTAAGTAACATTTCCATTACCTCACTCACCATTTTTTGTGGTGATACATTTGAAATGTACTCTAAGTTATTTTGAAACATCCATTATTATTGACTAGAGTCACCCCGTTGTGCAATAGATCTCAAAGACCGTGCCTTCTGTCTAACCAAAGCTTTGTACTTCCAACCCCTGGTCACCACTAGTCTTCTCTTCAAGTCTATGAATTCAGCTTTGTAAGATTCCAGATCAGCTGGGCGTGATGGCTCAGGCCTGCAATCCCAGCACTTACAGAGGCGAAGGCGAGAGAATGGCTTGAGTCCAGAGGTTCGAGACCAGCCTGGATTCACCAGAGGAGCTCGGGACCTGCCCATCCAGACCAGCGAGGAGCCGTGAGAGTCTCCCCGTGATGGGGTGAGGGAGTGGGTGAGAGAGAAACCCTCCGGAGCCCACACCACCACCATGGACCCTGTAATCCGGGTCAAGGGAGAGCCTCAGTGACCCCTCCAGCCCCGGGAGAGTCCCCACCGGCGTGCTTCTGTGCAAGCCCTCAGGCCCCTGACTCTGCCAGCTCAGCACCAGCTGCGCCCACCCGCCAAGGAGAGAGACCCCATGCTTTCCTGGCGCAGGGCAAACTCCTCAAGGCTGCGGCAGTCCCTGCCGCCGTTGCCCCACGCCAGCGAGGGCGCAGCCCAGCAGACCCCGTCTACGATGCCCAGCGTGGACCCTGCAGCCAAAATAAGCAGGAGCAGCGAGGCGTGGGGCGCCCCTCCCCCTCCCCAGGGAGGCTGCCCCTCCCCCACGTGGGTCGCCTGCTCAAACGCCGCAGAGCCCCGGGACCCCACAGCCCTCGGACGCTGTGACACCCACCGCCGCTCAGGGAAGCCGCCACCAGGCTCCTTGCTGCGTCTGCGTGCGCCCCCCAGCTCCAACGCAGACCCCACAGCTGGAATAAGCTGGGGTAACAAGCTGTCGGGGCGCCCTGCACTGCCTCCCACATCAGCTGCCTCTCCCCAGGCGGGGACCGCCTGCTCCGGGCCCCGGAGGCACGAGGGGACAGCATCCCCGCCTGAGCCCTGCGGCGGAGGCCCGGTGGTCCTCGGAAAGTCCGGCTGTGCAGAGGCCGCGGCTCCCGGCCCCCGCTTTTAAGCGTC